>NW_026068295.1:305886-371770 GCF_014885135.2 Alexandromys fortis
AGTATATTTTCCTATTAAAAAGCTTCAATTCAGAACTATAATTTTTAAGAATCAGGTTTAAACAATAAAAATTGTTGTAAAATCTTATTCTTATACAAGCTACTTACTGTAAGCTGTTAAATATAACTAAAAGATACAAATTAGTGGTCAGCCACCTTATAAATGATTGCATTCTTTAATGTGCTCAGAACTTGTTTGTAAAAATGCTAAGTAAAAATGTGACTCAAATACAGACAAGCTCCAAGAAAGAGACCAATTTATATTTATCACTAAAGAGTAGATGTATATGTTGTTAATATTAAGCATAAAGCAAGTAACTCCAAACAAGTTTAAAATAACCTTTAAATTAAACTTGTTCAATGTAAAATAATACTCAAAATCGGGTATTTTTTAGTAGTTATAAAAAAAAACAAAGTTTGCCTGGCAATCATGTCTCCTTCCAATATCCAGGAGTATAACTATACATTTTTAGGTGGTTATAATAAATTTAATTTTTCAAAGTGTCCGTGTATCCAGGTATTAAGAACCCATGTAAACTGTGTGTAGGTATTTCTACACTTTGGTGTCAATTATTTCATCTTTCTTTGTTTACTGAGAATGCAGCTCATTGGGACTTTTTGAGGTGATGCTCATCCGTATTATTTCTCTTGTCATAATTATTTACTATGGGAGCACATTGCTTTGTTTTCATAACCCAAAGACATGTTCATAGCTTTTTCTCTTGTAAATGACTAGCTTCTTGAGACAACTTGTTTGATATAAATTTGAATGAGATGTTTTATTTGAGACATGTTCCTTACTCATTTCAATGTTGCTTAATGTGTCATGTGTAGTAATGTATAGAAAATAAGTCAAGTTTTTGAACCACATACACATTGTAATGAATGACAGGATTGTTAAAATAGCATTTCCTTGAATCACAAATGACAGGCATTAGTTATAAATGGAGATTATGTTAGATTAAATGAGGAGATCCAATTTGTATATAATCATCCATATAATATTTAATTTGCATTGTAGTGTGGGGAAAGCTGAATGAATTCTACTTATTTCTTACACAATATAGTATTCAAAGAAAAAATAAGTAATTCAGGATCCAGTTCTCTGTGATTCTGTGTCTCTTTGTGTTACTTTACACTGACATTTTTTCCTTATCAGGAATAAATTACATTTGTTTCTATAAAAAGAAAAAGTAAAATAGGCTAAATTTACAATACACTTGTACGGCAAGATGTGCCCAGGTCGAAGCAGTACCCTTCCTCTTTGATGAGACACAGCCCCACCAGAATAAAATGCATGCTACCCTCATTACAGGACAAAGATATATGGTAATATAAGACCTATCCAAAATCTGCTGCTCCTGTCTCTGGCTTGTAAGATTGACCAACCCTGGCTGTATAGGCCAGACCAGAAAAACCTCCTTCTATTGAATAATTCAATAAAGAATTATTCATGATGTCTCACATGACAAGGAGAAGGATTCTTTTGCCCAGTACAGGATCTTTAAGTATGTATCCACATCCCAAATATCTCAAATGAAAGAGAGACAGAAAACAATTGCTGTGTCTTCAGTGTCTGCAGAACAGACATGAGCATACTGTGAACAGGGGAAACTTATACCTAAGCCTACCTACTACTTTACAGAAAAGGGATTACATGCTAGTTTGATCAGCCATGCCCTTTACCCTGGTCTTCAATTCTTCCTCTCAACAGAAAACAATTGCAGTCCATAGCCTAACCACCCGTGTTTCCTGACTAAAATAACTTCCAGATATTCTGTCATCAAACTCAGTTTTGGAAATTTATTTGGAATATCCAAGTGGTATATCTGAAAACATTACTAGAGAATTTTTTTTTTTTAAAAAAAATCTCAGTGGTACTCTGTTTCTCTTTTAAATTGCCAATTTAATGCTAAATTTAACTGGCTTCTTTTACAAAGCTTTTAGGTACTTGACCGTTATGTGAGGTCTGATATAATGAAAATACTCTGGTCCAAGGTCCAACTAGTTGTACAATTGTATTTAATATTACTAACAAAACATGTTTCTGTCTCCTTTCATCGCCTGATAAAGGTTAATATTCAGGAGGATGCCTATACATTTTTCTTTGGGTTCTCCTTCTTATTTAGCTTTTCTAGGATCACTAATTATAGGCTCAATGTCCTTTTTTTTTATGGTTAGAAACCAAAAATGAGTGAGTACATCCCATGTTCCTCTTTTCGGGTCTGGCTTACCTCATTCAGGATAGTGTTTTCTATTTCCACCCATTTGCATGCAAAATTCAAGAAGTCCTTGTTTTTTACTGCTGAGTAGTACTCTAATATGTATATATTCCATACTTTCTTCATCCATTCTTCCATTGAGGGGCATCTAGGTTGTTTCCAGGATCTGGCTATTACAAACACATTGGAGCACCGGACAGAAATCTCAACGTCCAAATCAGGAGCAGAAGGAGAGAGAGCACAAGCAAGGAACTCAAGACCGCAAGGGGGGCACCCACACACTGAGACAATGGGGATGTTCTATCGGGAACTCACCAAGGCCAGCTGGCCTGGGTCTGAAAAAGCCTGGGATAAAACCGGACTCACTGAACATAGCGGACAATGAGTACTGCTGAGAAGTCAAGAACAATGGCAATGAGGTTTTGATTCTACTGCAGGTACTGGCTTTGTGGGAGCCTAGGCAGTTTGGATACTCACCTTACTAAACCTGGAGGATGTGGATGGTCCTTGGACTTCCCACAGGGCAGGTAACCCTGATTGCTCTTTGGGCTGACGAGGGAGGGGGACTTGACTGGGGGAGGGGGAGGGAAATGGGAGGTGGTGGTGGGGAAGAGACAGAAATCTTTAATAAATAAATAAATAAATAAATAAATAACAAAACCTGTTAACTTGGTCTTTTAATTTTTGTGAGAGGTTGATTGGTTACTCCTTCCTGACTTTTGTTCTATATCTTGGCTGTCCTTTGAATCTTATTGTGGCCCCTTGAGTGCACCTCTTCTGACGGTAGTGGTCCTCTGAAGTCTCACAGGACTAGACTTAATGAGTGCTATCAGGGCACCTGTGCCTTCCTAGGGGAAGAATGCTGTTTCAATGCTAACCAATCTGGCCTAGTATGGAAAAATGCTAAATAATTATTTTCATACTTTTAAAATCAACAACAAAACCCCCAAAGAATGCTTTAAGGAATAAAGTCAAGTGATTACCGTATTAATAAGCAAAATCCTTGTACTGTTATCACAAAACAGAACGGAAAATCAGAACAGGTCACCAGCAACTACTCTGCAGTGCCTCCTGCTTCCACGTTCCAAGAGACACATGCACCCCCCTGACTCCGCCTCAACTCTTCCTCACGGTACACTCTGAACAAAATTCCGCCCCCAGGACCCAAATATAGGTTAGCAGACTGGTGACAGAATTCTGGCAACAATGCTTTCCTGAATGTCACCTGGAATCGTTTTGATTGTACTAACTTTACTCTTTGGTCCCTACCTTTTCAGCTGCCTCACCAACTTCCTCCAATAAAAATTACAGGCTTTCACCACTCAGAGGGTCACTGACTTCTTCATTGCTGAAAACTACTAGGCTGTATCTCACCTGGTAGGGACCTCAGCGTGCTCCTTCCACCCTTGAGACCATCACCCCCACTTCAACTAGAAGAAGCCTCCCTTCCCCAAAATTAAGACCCTTCTCCATTCTTCTTTTACCCTTCCAGTGTTGGGATATGTTTGGTAATAGCCTGAGTCATGAAGAATTGAGCTGGCTGTACAGGGCTATAGGCCCTGACCATAAAGACTTATTTAAGCCCAAACTGACTTTCTGTTACACCTCTAGAAACAATATGCCTGGACGTGGAAAACAACCTACCCCGTTTTCCAGGCAAACCACAAAAACTAAAAATAAAAATAAAAAAGCTATAACTTCCTAATAGCTATACAAGTGTGTGTGTCCATACCTGTCCCCCAGCCCCCTAAGCCCACTCGACCTTCATCCCCAGAAAAGGTTGAGGTCCCTCCGTCTTCCAGTAAACAAGTTTCAGCCTGTTCAGATAGAGTGTGTTGTCTGCCTTTCTTCCTCAGTTTCCTTATGCTCAGAAGGAGAGAATAGGCTTTAAAGTTACTAGGGACACAGACAGGTAAGGAGAAGGGCATGATTAGGTAGTGGGAGGTCTAAGATGGCCAGCTTCTTCCTCACCTCCTGGCCTGAGACAAAAGCCTGGAAGATTTAAAACAAAAGTCTTCTGGGCATATTCTCTCTGATTGGCTGGCTGCTCATGGACTGGCTCAACAGATTCTAGGCCCAATCAGGAAGAGTTATACAACCGTTGTGAGCCTATCAGTCAACCATCCTGTCTCTTCAAACTGACCAACCCAAAATTAGAAGAGGAAAACTCTTTAGAGACATTAAACCCAGCCATAGAGAGGAGACTGGACTTTCAGCTTCCTAAGTCCTCCTCTACTTTACAGAGAGTCTTTCTCTCTAAGTGTCTAGTGCATGTGTGTGTTTCCTCACCCCAATAAACATATTTTAAAAAAATTGCTGTTTTTGTCTGTGGTGTTTGAGTTCTTTAATTGGCAGAGAAAACAAACCCAGTCATGACCCTAGATTATATCGGGAAGATTTTCAGAATGTTTTATCCCAGCCTTGTTTTTATAAGAACGGCTGATATCAGGAAAGATGACGCAGAGCTGCAGAGAGAACACCTAGATAGAATGAAAGCCAGGGCAAAGGCCATGTGGTATAAAGAAGCTTGAAATGGTTGAGAAATAACAATGGCCTGGGTAACTGGAGGAAAATGTAAGAAGCAACAGAATAGAATGCAGTCTTTTAGGACACATGGATAGTTGGGATTTTATGCCAAGAAGAAGAAGCAACCAGGAACATAAACAGAAGCATGGGAGATTATTTTATAAACCCACCAGAGTGTACCATTAAACCTCAGTTGCCAAACACCAAAAATCCTTATTTCCAAAGCTCCTGACAAGAAATTGGTCAGGCTAGAGCTCTGCTGTGCACCTGAATGCTAAAAACAAATCCAACCTCCAGCAATCCTCCCCTCTCTGCTCATCTATGTACTCTGCTCTGCTGTATCTCAAGGAGCTGTCAGAGCCAAGACAAATACAGATTAAAAATAGTAATGGCTGGAGATGTGGCTCAGTAAGTAAAGGCATTGGCCACAGAAGCCTGCATGCCTGAGTTCAACCCATGGAACGTGTGCACACACAAAATAATCATTTAAAAAATATTAAAAAGAAACCATAGCTGTATGTAGTGGTGAGTGATAGTAATCCTAGCATGTGGGAAGTTGACTCATGAGGGTCTTAGATGCAATTCAGAGCTGCATAGCAAGACTCTGTCTCAAAATCTCACCTACCTTTCCTTGCCCCCCAGGTCTCCTTGATTCATAGATTCTAGAAGAGGCTTAGAGTCAGTGAGCACCTTTCTTCAAAGGTACCTCCCACAATGATAAAAAAAATTTATTTTTCTTCTGGATAAAACTTGCTAGTACATCCACAGTCAGCCCTCATCTGGGTGAATCTAGGACAAGCTGTACCAGATAAACGCTGCCAATTCCTTTCTGCAAGGGCTAATATGAGCTTATCTTGGGAGCATGTACGCAATAACTTGTAACTGCTGCCTACAAAAACACTGAGGGGTTGTCCTGCCATTGACATCTCTTAGCAGAAATATGTGATATGTGGCACTTTCTGTCTAAATGCTCATTTAATAATAGAATGGTTTGTGTGTGTGTGTGTGTGTGTGTGTGTGTGTGTGTGTGTGTGTATGTGTAGGCAGCCAGAGTCCCAAGAAAACTAAAGGCATATACCAGGTTTCAACTCAAATTTTCTGTGGCTCCAGGAAAGCTACTCAGTGTCTCTGCCTGAGTTTTCCCTTTTATAATTTATTACAAGGCAGTACCTAATTGGAGAAATTGTTGTCAGGACAAATGGAGTTGAGAAGGTTACAACAAACTCCAGTCCTCACCCAATTTATTTATAAACATCAGTAAATTCAACCATGTGTGGTAGTGCATAGCTGTAATCTCAAAACTCAGAATAAAGAGGGAGAAGGATCAGAAGTTTAAGGTCATCTTTCTGTGTTAGAGGACAGCCTGGGCTATATAACAGCATACCTCAAAAAATTAAAATAATGGCATAAAATAAAGTTGGGGTAAAATGCAAAAGAAGTACTATGAGCTGGGTCATCCTTTTTTTTTTTTAAGCACGTGGTACAGAGGCAGTAAAAATGCTTAGAGTGTTGCACAGCCCTCACCATTTGTTCCAGTACTTTCTTATTTCCCCAAGCTAAAGCTCTGTCCATACTACACAGCAACTCCTGGAAATGATTAGGTGCCCTCTGGACTCAGCTCTGCAGCTCGACCCTGCCAAGTATGCTTGAACACTCCCTCTTTAGTCATGTCTTTCACCTCCAGGGCTAACTAAGATATGACGTTCTTTCTAACCAAAGCACGACTTCCTCTCTGTCTGCCTCTTCCTGGCACACGACAAGATTTTCAGCCCTTTTCCTGTACCGTTGTTTTCCTTTCAAGCTCTGTAAAATTGCCCTTCAAGCTTCCATTGGAGTGTGTTTTAAACTTATTTTATTAATGACTCTAGACCCCAAACCATGAACCTTAGTTTCCACAGTAAGGATTCCACTTCTTTTCTGTAGATCTGACCACACTACATCCTGTAGTGTTTCTGGCTCTTCACTAAGGAAGCTGTCAGAGTCCACCCATGTCCCTCTGTGTGCCTTGGTGGCTTTCCTTTCTAAAACTAAGTAAGATAACTTTGTATGGATCCGTGAAACCATGTCTGCTCAGCCATCCACCAACTGGTGCTGGGTGGCTAGTGTAGAGTGAGGATGTACATTAGTTGGCAGAGTGCCTGCTTAGCATGGGAAAAATCCTTGGTTCTACCCCCAAGAAGCACATAAACTGTTCATGGTAGCACATGTCCATAATGCCAACACTTAACAGGAGGATCAGAAATCATTCTTGATTAAACAGTGAATTTGAGGTCAGCCTGGGCTACATGAGACTCTGTTATTTAGAATAAGAAGAGAGAGGAGGAAGGAGAGATAAAAAAAAACACTAAGAATATTTGAAAAAGTAATAGGGATTATTATTTTATGTTTACCTAAAGTTATATATATAATTATATAATATATTATATATCTTATATATGCATATTATGCATAAATAATTTTATGCCACTTGGGAGGATAACATTTCTCCCAAGAAGCACAGACTAACAAAACCCCCAGTAGTAGGCGTGATACCTGCTGGTAAGAAGAGTCCAGGAAACCTCCAAAACACGCATACCGTCCTTACCCTTCTCTCAGAATTCAAAGGTATATGCCTATTGATGAAGACACCATACACTACAGACATAGAAATTGGATGACTCAACCGTGAACTAACATGGGAGCCTCTCCATGAGAATGAGGACTCCTAGTACTGATAGGTGTATGCGACCTGCCAAGTGAGGAAAGCAGGCAGTAGTCCTGAATAGTGACGCTTATGAACCACAGCAATGATCAGCCCTGCAAGATACTCCTAATGGAGAAATAGTGGCACATATAGTTTTGGCTATCTGACATCTGTGTAACTGGACTTACAGCTCAGTCAATAGAAGGAAATTCATGCTGGTGAGGCCATGGAATCTAATAGAGAATACACTAATGCCATTTTCTTTTATTATTTTTTTTTCATTTATGTAACATACCAATGACAGTTTAAACCCTTCTCTCCTCTTCTTCTATTCTCTCCACTCACATCCTTCCCCTCCACCCCACTCATTCCTCCTTCTTTCAGAACGGGGCAGACCTCTTATGGGAGTGAACAAAGCGGCGTATCAGGTGGATGCAGGACCACCCCTGCATCAAGGTTGAGTGAGGCATCCCAGTATGGGGAATAGGTTCCCAAAAGTCAGCTTATGTACCAGGGACAGGTCTGACTCAGTGGTTGAGACCTCGTTGCTATTCCAGAGGATTCCAGTTCAATTCCTAGTACCTACATGATGACTCACAACCATCAGTGAGTCCAGAGGATTCAATATCCTCTTCTAGCCTACACAAGCACCAAACTTGCATGTGTTGCACCAGCACACATAATGAATGAATGAATAAATAAATAAATAAATAAATAAATAGCTGATGCCATTTTCTTAACAAGTATAATTTCTAACCACATTGTTAATGCTGGTTCTTATACTAACATGTAAGCGTAGCTGTCATCCTTCATCAAGCAACTTCTTTTTGAAGCAAATGGAGACCGCTAGAGATATTCTCAATTGGTCAATACAGAGAGCAACTGGATATGGGCTGGAAAGCCCCAATTAATAGCTTTAATAGATCTACAATACAACTCTTACTTGGAAGGCTCAGAGAACATTGGGAAAGGTGGCATAGAAAGATCATAAGACCCAGAGAATCAGAATGTCTGCTGTTAGATTGTACTTTCTGTATATGACCTGGAAGCTGCTTCTGTGTATTTTCAACAATATGGGTACCTAAATAAGATTTGCACTATTATAACACTAGTTGACATGCCAATGTGGAGTCTTACAATGCTCACTCCGAGAGGAAGAGCTACAGCAATTAGTGATTGCTGACAGAGGGATGGATACTCAACCTTCCTCGGGGATGACCCTTTTGTAGGCTATCTAAAACCAAGCGATCAGCATTAAAATCATATGCACATCTCTTTCCAACCTTGAAATGACTCCCTTAATGTAGATATCTTCTTCCCTGCTCCTATAGGATCCCAGGTGTCCACGGGGATGTCCCCAGCTAAGTTCTTGGGCAGCAGAGCAGAGGGTGCCTGAACTGTCCTTGCCCCACTATCACACTGATGATTATCTCGAATATCACCATAGAATCTTCATCTGGCTACGGATGGAGACCAAGACCCTCATCAGAGCAACGGACTGAGCTCCCAAGGTCCAGTTGAAGAGCAGAAGGAGGGAGAAAATGAGCAAGGAATTCTGGACCGTGATCCACACACTGAGGCAGTGCACCTGTTCTGATGGGAGCTCACCAAATCCAGCTGGACCGGGACTGAACGAGCATGTGATCAAACCGGACTCTCGGATTGTGACTGACAATGGGGGCTGACTGAGAAGCCATTGATAAAGGAACTGAAACTTGTTTTTACTGCACGCACTGGCTTTTTGGGACCCCAGTCTATTTGCATGCACAGCTTCCTAGGCCTAGATGTAGTGGGGAGGGCCTTGGACTTCCCACAGGGCAGGGTTCCCTGCCCTTTCTCAAGCAGGGAGGGGAGGGAGGAGGGTGAGTGGGGGAATAGGAGGGGAGGAAGTGTAAATTTTTGAATGGAAAAATAAAGAATAAATAAAAAATAGATCTTTTTAAAAATCATATGCATATGAATGACATTAAATGGACTCATAAGGTTATATTTATATATTTATATACACATGTGATAAAAAAAAAACAAAGAAAATCACCATTATGTAGAAGCAAAAGCTTATTTTGGAATGAAAAAGGTAGTGATTTAATTGGGTCTTTGGAGCTCAGGCTTCATAAAGGAATGGAAATGTGTTGAGCACAGATTTTAGGCATAGAAGTTGAAAACAGTATTCATCTGTCATAATGCCATTTGTCTTCCTATCGTTCTCACCAAGTCTGTGTCCTGAGAAATGTAGTCAGTGACACCAGGCTAATTGGAGCCCAGTGTCAGTCTTGCTGTTTCTTTATTTTATTGCTGTCGCATTATCATTAAACTGCAGAGCAATGGCTTGCAAGGAATCTCCTAATATATAGTAACCAAAATTGTCAAGTCACAAGGTCTTGGCAGTGCTTTCGATGCATTCTACATTTTTAAAAATTCATTTATTTATCTTGGTAGGTCATAGTTTAAAAGGCCTACATTCACAATCTGAATTTCTGAGAAAGTTTTGAAAGACAGAAAAAAAGGAAAGAAGAAAGTAGATTCAGTAGTTGTAGATTTCAGCTGTGGTGGATAGTATTCCTATGAAGATGTGTACAGATATGTTTCTCATTAAGATTCTGATATTATTTTGCATGTACATCCAGTGCTTAGATACCTGGAACATCAGATTATTAACTGATTGATTACAGGGTTCAAGATTAAACTCCTGCTTACCAGAGAAGCTCTCTATCACTGAGTTACACCCCTAGACCCTGTAATTATATTTGTAAAATACATATGGAAGCCAGAAGCCAAATAGTGCCACCAATCTTAATTTCTAAGACGGTCTTTCTCTAGGACCTGGGGTTCTCTGATTTCCTTCACATACTGGCCAGCAGTATCCCAGGGATCCTCCTTCTTCTGTCTTCCTAGCCCTGGAATCATTAGGGGGATAGAATTCAGGCTATATGCTTAGTCTTCAGTAAGCACATTTTTAATGGTGGGAAAACTGAGGCACAGATGGATGAAAGACTTGTTCAATGCCACTTTCTGGAAAATCTGGAATCAGTAGGTTGGACCTGAGACTCTGTACTTAATACCTTGTCTTCCAACTTCTTGCCCTCCACAAGAACAGGTGATTCTCCTGTGAGTGAATAGGGCTGGATTGTCTCAGGGAAAGCCTATCTGTGGGAAGGGAAATGAAGATCATGGAGAGAGGAGGTAGGAGGGATGCTAAGTATGATCAAAATGTGATATATGTATATAAAAAATTTCATAATTAAACCCATTACTTTTAACCACTAGTATGCATTAATAATTATAAGTAAATTGCTAACCATGATCTGGACAATTCAATTGAATCTTTCCATTACACCCTGTGAGTATCATGTATATTTTACAAATGGAGAACACAGAGGTGTAGAATAACCAAGTCAATCATTTATGGCATTGTAGTCAGCGAGAACCAACGATTAAACTAAACCGGCAAAGGTCAGCCTTTGACCTTCATGCTTTTCACTTTCACCTACATAAGAAAAAAAATTTACAGAAGGTTTACTAGGAGTAAAACTATCATTCTGTGTTCATGCAGCTTATAAGTAAAGAGGAGAGATCAAGAAACAAGTAGATAAATGAGTGAGGAAATAAAAGGGCGAGAAATGCGGGCTCCTGTGGATGTTTGAGGACATGGGGAAGTGACAGGCAGGCAGTGGCACTGGCTGGGAATGGACATCCAGGTCCTGTGCACCACTTCCCTCTTCCCCAAGGACAGGACACCAAGAAATCCTTACCTGTAGGTAGTAAGAACCTCAGTGCCAGCAGTGCCAGCAGCCATTGCCGGCCACCAGGGTGGTCCTGCTGCATGCCGGCCATTCATCACATCAGGAAGATGCAGGAGACTTTTCTTGAGCACCGTCCAGCTTCCTGGTTGGGGGCCCACAGACATTCATTTCCCAGGGGAGGGCATCCAGGTGGCTGAGTTCCACTGATATCAAATATGCTCAGTCGCTCTAATCCCTCAAGGCTGGGCAGGGCTGGAAACGATGCCCTCACCTGTTCCCAGGCCAGGATTGGCTTTTAGAATTTTCCTGTCGCTACCCTGGATTCCCGAGAAGACAGGGACCTATGAGTATGTGAGATCAGCTGCCAGGCTCAGGCGCGAGAATCAGAAAGAGGTTGATTCCACGGTTTTCCATACCTGAAGCGAGCTGAAGGTAGCAGAATGTCTGCTCAGCTCATGCAGGCTGTGGGTCTGATATATCTTTAAAACCTGTTACTTATTGGATGCATCTCAGTGTTAAACTGCGTACTACAAACACTGAGTTCAACTCTCAGAATCACACCCTCACACGTACACACACAAAACTTTAAAATTTTGTATTGTGTATGGTATTGTTTATATAACAATATTTTCATACAATTATATATTGTATGTTGTGCAAATTCCCTCCCCACAAAACTCTATCTCTCATTTTTAATGCGACCTTATTTCTCAATCCTTCTCTTCATTCCTCTAGATTAGTAGTTCCGAATCTTTCTAATTCTATGACCCTTTAATACAGTTCTTCATGGTGTGGTGAGCTTCAACAAGAAAGTTATTTTCATTGGTCATTCATAACTGCAATTTGGTTATTGTTATGAACCATAATATAAATATCTGTGTTCTCCCGATGGAGTTAGGCAGCCCAAGTGGAAGACTCATTGTGCCTCCAAAGAGGTTGTGATCCACAGGTTGAGAACTGCTGTGTTAAACATCTCTGTTTATTCTTCCATGTCATATAACACATATGATTTTATAGATCTATGTAAAACATGGGCTCCACCTATGAGAGAAAACAGTATTTGTCCTTCTGAAATTAGCTTAATTTGGTTAATCTGATTTTCCCAGTTACATTCACTTTCCTCAAAACAAAATGATTTCATTCTTCCTTATGCCTGAGAAAAGTCTTCCATTGTGTATGTGAGCTACATTTTCTTCATCTATTCCTCTATTATATGATAACTAGCTTAGTTTCAATTTAGTTATCAAAAACAGTGCTACAATAATCATTGAAATGCAGATATTTCTGGGATCTTGGAGTTCCTAGGTCGACCAAGTCACCTCTGTTTGTAATGAATATTTTCACAGGAGTGGTATATGTAGTAATTCTCTATTAGGAACCACCACACTGAGTTCTACAGGGGTTGAAATAATTTACATCCTCACCAGTAGTGCATAGGGTTTCATATCTTACCTAAGCTCAAGAACAGGATGGTAAGAGCAATGAGTTCAGAACATAGGGTTGAGAGTGTTTACCAGAACAGAACTGTTATAAAAGTTCAATTTTAATGTAGAAGAGGCATTGTAGAAAGAAACAGAGTGGAACAGGTATCTCCCTCCCTCCCTCTCTCCCTCCCTCCCTCCCTCCCTCCCTCCCTCCCTCCCTCCCTTCCTCCCTCCCTCCCTCCCTCTCTGTCTCTCTCTGTCTCTGTCTCTGTCTCTCTGTCTCTCTCTGTGTCTCTCTCTCTATCTGTGTGTGTGTTCATCCATCCATAAATACTGAACAAGAAAAGTAAGTAATCTTTAGATAAAAAAAAAACAACAAAGATGAAGATACCACTGTCTTAGTCTGTTTCTGTTGATGTAACTACCTATCTAGGATAAAATAATTTATAGAAGTTTATGACGGGTATAATGACATAATCTCAGCACTCGGGAGGAAAAGGTGCATGGATCTCTGAGAGTCTAAGGTCAGCCTGGTTCCAGCAAGTTCCAGACCAGCCATGGCTACATAGTGAGACACAGCCTCGGGAAATAGATAGATAGATAGATAGATAGATAGATAGATAGATAGATAGATAGATAGACAGACAGACAAAAGAATCCTATATGCCTCATAGTTATGAATACAGCAATATTCCAGAGGATAGTTTTTGCATCTGCTGAGGGACACCTTGATGAATCCTAACATGGAATAGAGCATCACATTATGAGAATGAGTAAGCAAGCCTGCATGGGTATTTCTTCCTGTTCTTATAAAGCCACAAGAGTGACTCACCCTCATAGCTCCATATAATCCTAGTTACTTACCAAAGGCCCCATTCTCCAAATATCATCTACATATATCTTTGAGAATTAAATTTTACCATACATACAATCATTTTTTAAAAACATGTCTGCCTATTCATTGATTTTGTCTATGTTCTTAAGTGTAGGTGTGTGTGTGTCATGCATACATTGTGGGCATCAGAGGACAACCCTCTGGAGTTGGTCCTCTCCTCCTGCCTTGTAAGATCTGAACTCAGGTCTTCAGGCCTACACACTAGCACTTCTACATGCTGAGCCACCCTGCCAGCTTCAAGTAGCCCATTTTTTAACCCAAAGTGTTCCAAGAGCCTCTTTAGAACAAGCCTTCTTCATTTCTCAACTATATCTTCTTGAAAAGTTTTATCTGCTTCATTCCTTTATGCATTCATTTGTATGTATATATTACTTCAGAAAGCATGCTAAAATAAGAGCAATACATTGTTATTTTGAGAGAGACTTTTCTCTATATAGCTCAAGCTAGCCTCAAACTTGTGATGCTCCTACCTCTACCTCATTCATATATTCATCCATCTGTCCATTCATCCACCTATCTCCCCATCGACTTATCTATGCATTCATCTATCTACCCACCACCCATCTATCCACCCATCCACCACCACAAACCCATCCATTCACACGTACATACATACATACATACATACTTCATCCACCTATCCATAACGCATCAACATTCCCTGCTTACAGAAGTTGCAAATTCCGAGGATAAAAAATAAAATAGAGTTCTTATCCCTAAAATACTACTTCCCTCTTTTTTTTTTTCCATTTTTCTTCTTTCCTTAGTCCCCATTTTTCAATTACACTAGTTACAGGAACACACCTATACCAGGTGATTCATGCATTTAAAATCTTTGTCATCTGATAACACCCCATATTCACATGTGTCCTTTGTGATGTGGCCACATCATGTTCCCTCTGTAACTTTCTTATTTTTATTAGTCACTGAATTATCCTATTTTTCATTCTTTTCTTCTTAGTGACATCTGCAGTGACTGTGCATATTTGGAATCTGTCTCCTAACTAGGCAGGAATTCTTATCTGGTTTTATCACAGTGTTTTGAATTTTCCACGTAGAACAAGAAACCCCTCCTTCAAAGTTGTTGCTCAATAAATTGCTGTTGTTTGACAAAGCTGAATTTTGAGGAAAAGTGTAATATGAAATAAGCCAGATCCAGAAAGATAGTTATTGTGTGTTCTTACTTTTATGCATGAAATCTAAAAGACAATAAACCACCTGCTAGAACAGTGGTTCTCAATCTGTGGGTTGAGGCCTCTTTGAAGGGTCAAATGATCCTTTTATATGGGTTGCCTAACACCATCAGAAAATGCAGGTATTTACATTACAATTTATAACAGTAGCAAAATTATAGTTATAAAAATAACTTTATTGTTGGAGCTCACCACAACATGGAAAACTGTAATCCTGAGTTGCAGGATTAGAAAGGTTGAGAGGGTCTAGATGAATAAAAAAAAAAAGGAATAAAAGACGGGGTGGCTTTAAAATGAGAGACAGACTGTCATGGAGAGGGAATTTGAAAAAAAAAACACTATATAACTATATAAAAATAGTGTTATACAAAACAATATCAGATATAGTAAATATATCCAACAAACATTTTAAAAATTTGCAAATCTTTTTGTGTGTGTATGTGATTCTGGGAGTTGAAGTCAGTGTTTGTAGCACATATTTTTACACTGAGATGCACCCAATAGGTTTTTAAGATATATCAGACCTAAAGTAGCCTGCATGATCTGAGCAGACATTCTGGCTCTGATTCCTGCTCCCTCCAGCTCTCTTGAGCTAGCAGGAATGTTGTAAGCCTACTTGAAAGGTAGTTTCCCTCCTTCCCCTGAATTGGCATTAGTAACTAAGCTGTCCTTTTATTCTTAAGCTGCCAGGCCATTGTCCTCTCTGGAGACTGGAGGAGGGGAATTGTCATTACAAGCTATTGGAGAGATTAAAGCCTCTTCTGAACAGCAATAATATTACTCCTAATGACATTCAGCTATACCCATAGCTCAGTGCCTCACTCACCCACCGTAGAGAAGCTTCTTGCAATAGCTGGAAACAACACAGAGACCCACACCTGGGCAATGTGCAATGAATGATAATAAACCTTGGAACACTCAGCCCTAAATAGAACATGTTCATTAAATCCCTTCTCTAAAGGATCATGGATCTATGCAGAAGAGGCAGAAATGTTAAGAGCCAGAGGTGGTGAACGTCTCTGAGAAAACAGTATCCTCCAGACATAACAACAATGATACACCCATGAACTCACAGATTGCAGCAATGTACAGAAGGCTTATACATGTTCTAGCCTAACGAGGTATCAGCACTGTGAGGGGGAAGTGGCCATGGACTTCTATTGTAAAGTTTTTTTTTTTTTTTTTTTTTTTTTTTGCCCAATAAGCCTCTCCACCGATGCAATAATCCAAATCAGATCAAATCAAATAGAATTAGAAAAAGGCCCAGGTTTAATGGATGCCAGCGCTTCCTGGTGGCCCTCCGGGAAAACACAGAGAGGGGGAAGGAAAACGAGAAAGACATGTTTGTTCTCTGTGGTCCAGTATAAATAGCCTATGGGAGTGGTCTTGACTCTCCCTGGGAAGGGGTCACCTTTTGGAAAGCTTTCTCACAGGAGTCTTGACTGTGGCAACTCTCAGGGGAGCGGGCTTGGAATGGAACTTTCCACCAAACACCCATCGCTAACTAAAAATCTATTTGCAAATTTTAACTGCTTGCAAAAAGGAAAAATTTTTCTTCAGTGCCACCTCATTGGGTATATTAACTGCACTTCACAGTATGCCCCATGCGCTGAAGTAGTTGGTCAATACTAAACAAACTCAATGGGGAGGGTAATTTTGTAAACTATTTGTCTCAGATATCTTTGAGATTCTTTTTTTGTTTGGTCTTATTGGTCTTTTAAATGTATATTTTGGTTTGTGTTTTTATGCTTGTGTGTATCAGTTTTATTTATTTTTTTAATTTGTTGGCATTTTAAAAAGAGAGAAATAAAGTGTCTGCAGTTGTGTGGTTTGGGAGGAGAGGAGGACTTGGTAGGAGCTGGGGGAGGAGAAAAGCATAAAGAAAGGATAGTATCTGAAAAATCAGCCTAGTCTGTGTTCAATAAAAATGAACCTCAAGGTTTTGTTCAATTCTAGAAGTATTTGACCTACCCAGTGCTCCTTAGGTGCCATGGTTATGAGTGAGCTGCCTGGAGTTTATTGTCAGGCAAAGACAGATGAGCAAAGACAGATGAATACTGAACATCCTCACCAACTTGTAAAACAAGTCAGTCTCCTTGAACAGAGTAGAAATGGGCTTTATGCTCGAGTTTGTTTTCTTGGATCTACATGGTGCAAGTGAAGAACTAAGTCCTACAAGTTGTTGTTAACCCAAAAGCTGGGAGGAGAAAGACCGATGACTCAAATCATCATAGCCAAATTAATTAAAACAAGCAATTCATGAAAGCAAAATTTTTATTTCTGTAAAGGGGCTGCCTCCCCCTAAAATGGGGTTTCAGTGGTCAACATTGAAAATGAAGAAGATAAGGCTTTTGTAGGTCAAGAGTAGAGGGCTCCAAATAAGGGGGTTGCAGGCAAAATAGGCCGAGTTCCAGGAGTAAAACAAAAGAAGCCGTCATAACAAAGTAGTCATAACAAACTTGCGAAACAAAGGTAGAGCCATGAAACATGGACATGATTGCAAGACTGCTGCAAAGTAGTCATGACAGCAGGTTAACAGACAACCTTTTGAAACAAAGACATGGTTGCTATTACTGTGACCAGCAGTGTAGAACCATTAGTAGTTGAGATTACAGGCAGGGCATAACCTAATTCTTCAGAAACAAAGATTTATTCATAAACAGGAACAAACCCAGCTTGTCTTTAATATAAGATGGTTTTCAAGCCTGTCTTAGGTTTCTAGATCTGTGAAGAGGCACCATGACCATGACAACTCTTTTAAAGAAAACACTTAATTGGGGTGGCCCGCTTACATTTTTAGAGCTTCAGTCTGTCACCATCGTGATGGGTATCATGGCAGTATGCAGAAGACGTGGTGTGGGAGCTCAGGTAACAGCTTGCTAGCAACAGGAAGTCAATTTACTGCGTCACTGAGGAAAGCTTGAACGAAAGAGACCACATTGACATACTTCCTCCACCAGGCCACACTCTCTAATAATGCCACTCCCTTTGGGTACCATTTTCTTTCAAAATATCACAAAGCCTAAGATGAAAGTAGCTGGTTCATGATTGTCATTTGATAACAACACTCTACAACACATGCTCATTCCTCTACTACATGTTTGCATGTGAATACACACACACACTTACATGCAATTTTCATCCTTGCATAGAGAATGGATTAATGTTTGAGGACATGGAAATGCTTATTTTTCTAATATCATCATTACATATGAAATCTATGAATAAAGTTATATATTATCCATATATATTATACAAGCACACACATATATATTTCAAGTTAAAACAGCTCATACGCTCACAGAAAGACTGCATTTTCTGGAGACTGGTGCATTCTCTGAGCTCTGGGTCTGATTTACCTAAAAACTTTACTTGGACATTTGCTTGGTGTATGACCAGGGGCTTTCTATGCAGTTTATCTGAGCTTCAATCTTTTGAACTGTTCAGGAGGACATAGGCAATTTGTCTTACAGGGTGAAACATTAAGAGTGCATGGCATATTGATCCACTCTACTTTGTGGGCATGTTTTAATAGAAAAGTAGCAAGCCAGGAAAGCCTCAATGCCACCTAATCTTTTGCTCTTCCTGGAAACTTATTAGGACTTCTAACCACACCTGGTCAAAACTTATTTTGTTTATAGAAATAAGGACGCTATGAGCTCATGATCATGTGGCAAAGTAGTATGTGTGTGTGGTATGTGCATGTACTGTGTGAAAGTATATACATGCCACATCATGCATGTGGAGATCAGAAAAAAACTCAGGTGTCCTTCCTTGGATTCCACCTTTATGAAATAGGTCTCTTCACTGTTAGCTATTGCATACTTCAGGCTAGTTGTCTTCCAAGTTAGTGCACCTGAGCTCAGCTTCTTATGGTTTCACTGTAAACAATTTCAACACAAAGTGATCTCCCAAGTGCAACATTTCTGTTGCACTTTTTATGTTTACTTTTTATATCTATGACAAACTAATGTCTATAGATGAGAAATATTTAATACAGTACTGCCCAATAGAACTTAATATAACTCATATTTGTTACTTAAAATTTTCTGAAGTCCAGACCTATGAAGTATGAATAGATAGCTAAAATTAATCTTAAAATGTATTTCATTTAAATTGTCATTGAAAA
Source organism: Alexandromys fortis (assembly GCF_014885135.2). Classification (NCBI taxonomy): domain Eukaryota; kingdom Metazoa; phylum Chordata; class Mammalia; order Rodentia; family Cricetidae; genus Alexandromys; species Alexandromys fortis. Next base: position 324,701 of record NW_026068295.1, read on the forward strand.
TCATTGCAAGTTTTTTTTTTTAAAAATTAATATAATACAGTACTCATGCCCCCTCCCAGTCCATAATTTCAGTGACCTGCATTAACTTCTGATGTGGAAACTCTGTCAACCCATCACATCTAGTTAATGTGTGGCTACCTGGAGCCCAGGAAGGGAAACTGGGAGGACCCAAGCACACTCTCTCTGTATGGCTCCGGCGGGACAGATAGGAAGTCGGCCCTCCCACTCTTGTAGCATGAGTTTCCCCTTATAACCATTCAAATGTAATTGTTATACTTGAGCTGGCCTGGTTATTTATCATACTGACCTAATTCGCAACACCTGGTGCCTGATTTGTGGGGCCACTATAGTCTCTGGTAGTTCTGGCCAGCTGCCGATACGCCGCATTCATTTGGGCATAGACTGTCCCAGCTCGGTACCCAGCTCCAAGCCCCGTGGCCGTCCAGCACACTCCCCTCTTGGGTTCCCACAGCTCCTGTCCTGCACTGCTCAGATCCGCAGGCTTTGGGTCCCGCCACCGCTGCTGCCACTACCGCAGTGCAGCAAGCTTTGGGTCCAGCCATGGCTGGAGCAGGAGACTTGTTGAGTGTGGCTATTGAACAGCCAAAGACCTTAACAGAGCACATGGTCTGTGATTTACTCTAAAAACTTCTTGATTTTCAGAGTATATTGTTCAGTATTCCACCTAAATTCAGATCCAAACCAAGCAGGTAAATTCAAGTGCATGGCGACACCTACTGGCAGCCAATGGTTATTGCACCTACTCCAACTGATTAAACCACAGGTGAGACTTACTAATTTTTAAATATAACTAATACATTACTGATTTAAAAAGGAGCAATATGTCAGACAATATAACCGTCCAAGGTTTCAACAGCCTTTTCACTTACACCATGTGTGAGGTCTTACAAAACGCATATGATGTCCCTCCTACACTCCTATTCCTAGGGTTTGGTTTTGTCCTATATATTTTTTTCTTAAAAGTATAGTTTGATAATACTAATGACAATACTAATAAAAAAATGATACGGTCTTTACAGACTGAATCCAGTCTTCTTAGAAAAGAAGTTGGAAATCTAAAAAGAGACATGGCCATCTTAACTAACAATTTTCAGTCAGCTGAGGTACTTTTAAACACTGTACAGACTGGTACCAAGCTTCTTAAAGAGGAGGTCATATATCTAGAGGAGAATGCAAACACTTTGAATACTAAAATTCAGTCGAATGAGGTGGTTTTAGAAGTGGTCCAGACTGATACCGAACTTTTCAAAAAAAGAGATCGCACATCTAAAGGAGAATACAAACACTTTGAATAGCAAAATTACTGAATCAGACTTTTCTGAGCTTAAAGCAGTTGCCCACTGAAAGCCTGAATAAGTGTCAATGGTGTGGTGAACATACTTCAATTTGCCAAATTCTGCAAATTGAAACACATCCAGCTGCCAGATTTTATTCCTTTGAGTACCCTTTGGGTTAGTCCCTGCAGGTAGTGGTGTTTGGTTATATAAAGAGCAAGTAGGGCATCTCTTTATAATCTCCTTAGCTTGTTGCCACGTTATAAAAAAACTCTTTCTTTAAACCTTTGCTATTGATATGAGTTTTTATGAAATTTAGAAGCCTGCAGCATGCTTCCAATCAATATTTGATGAATTTCTGCATTACTTTGTACTAGAGGACCTGGCAGACCCATATGGGATCAGATGTGTGTTATGCCCATAAGACAAAGCTGATTCCTGATCATGTCTTGTACCTGGATAAACAATGAAGTCAGTTCTGTATCATCTGGTATAAATTTAGCAGTTTCAATATGCAAGATAACTCTTTCTGCATATTGTGAGTCAGAAACTAGATTAAGAGGTTCTTTAAAATCCCTTAGCACCATAAGAATGGCATATAATTCTGCCTTCTGGACAGAATTATAAGGGCTTTCTTCCACCTTACTCAATTTGTCTGATTTGGAACCTACCTTCACTGATTTACTAGCATCAGTATAAAATGTACGGGCTCCAGTTATTGGAGCATCACTTACAAATTCTGCTATTATAGCAAATTTCTGAAGCTGAGATCAGCCCCCGCTCATTATATGGCTTAACATGAAGCCCCTTCTTTATAATAGAGTTTGCAAAGTCAGGTCCTCACTGTTATGGTATAATTAAAATGGCGCTGTTCTCCAAGTGGCACCAAACAGGCAGCAGGCAAGGAGGAGCATCGAGTCCCAGGCAGGGAGCCGTGTGACCCGTGAGAGATAGAGATGGATAGGCACCCATGCAGGGTGAGGCTGAATATTTATTTAGTGGGTTATTGGAGGGAAGGGGAAAAGGGGAAGGGAAGAAGGAGGAAGAGGAGAGAGAGGCACAGAGAGAGAGAGAGAGGTAGGGAAAAGAGGGAGGGGGAGAGGAGCCGCGGTGGCAGCTACCTCTTCAGAAGAAAGATGGAATGGAAGGAACTCAGGCTGGAAGCAGAAGGAAGACCTGCTTGCCTCAGCAGATGGGGGAAGGAAGGGATAGGGCTTTTCTCTTAAAGGGACAGGATAGACAATTACACTCACACCACCAGTTGTCCCTGAGCCCAGGACTCATCTATTCTCCTTTTGCCAAGACCCCAAACAAAAGTCAGTCAATTAGGATCCTGAACTCTGGAAATCCCCCACCCCAACCTCTACTCTGATTAAAAACCCTACCCCAACTGAGTTTAGCCCTCTCTGCTTTCAACCCCTGGGTTGGACAGAGGGAGAGTCCAAGCTTAAGTTTGAATAAGGGATCTTTGCTTTTACTACAGTCTTCTAGTTGACTTTGGGGGACTCTGTGATCTGGGCATAACACACCTATGTGTCATGTGTGTTGAGAGCCAAGTACATTTCAGGTTTAATTACTACGCCTAAGAAATCCATGAAACAAAAATGCCTTTGATCTGCAGGACCCTTGCCCAAGGACAGCTAGTGCCTGAAATTCTCAAGGATATTCTTTTATGGAACATAACAAGCCACATGTTTTTTACTTCCTTAAAAAAGTTTGTTTGGTCCAACTAGACTGGCTGTGTTTGATCACAGGTAGGGAGGTTCATAGGCAGGAAACAGGCCAAGCTGGACACTTGCCCATGATTGATTGAAGTCTGGAGGTACATCAACAATGATGCTTGCCCCTAATTGGACTTCATGGGAAATTCAATGGATTATGGGTTTTCCTTCTTAAGCCCTCACAAAACTTGATTTAGGGGCATCTTCTAGAAATCCAGAGATGGACCTGGCCGGAGCCCCTCAACCTGGCCAGTATTTAATTAAAGCTTGCTTCAAATTTGGCTTCTAATTTGTGGAAGTGATCTTATTCTCAACTAGTGGGATTAACAGTGTTACTAATGATTCCATCAGGACAAATAGGCCTTTAAATGTGAGACTGGTAAGAATCAGTCAAATCAGAGAAACCAAGAAAATTCGTTAATAGTAAGGCAGTAACTTTAACTAATGTGTGATTAGTTTCTTTCTTGTTATATATGGTTTATCTGAAACATTTTTTCCTTACTCTAAGCCTTCTTTTACTACAATAAACACACAATTACAACACTCACACTAACAGTATCATTTCAGACACTCTCTAACATACCCTGGGGTTTACTTCTTGGCTTTTTGAGCTGGGAGTTTTGTTGATGGTCCAACAAATACTTGCTTTTGTTTATGATGCAAATGATCTGTATACAAACGAGTCACAAGAAAGTAGGATTTTAAAGGCTTTTTTAAAGGATTTTTGCAGAATCCTTATAAAAGTATAAACCACGGGCTTGTAAAGTGAACCTATATTGTTTACAGTGTGAAATAGTTTGGAATGGACAATCAAACTCTTACAGAGAAACACCTTTGGTGGACCAAGAATTGCATGAGTTCAAGCTGCTTACCCTCTTCATCAAATTGAAACCAGCTCATACATGAAAACACATTTCTTCATAGGGAGAGTAACACATAATCAAATGACTTACGTTACAGATATGCTGAAGCAACAGAAGCATGAGGTGCTTAAGTTTATTCTTTCAATAACTGAAAATAATAGAGTAAGAAATAGAGGAGTGTCTTGCTTCTACAAGGATTATTACCACTGCTGTTTGGTCAACATAATAAGTAAATTTCTATTTTGAGAAAATATTCATGCAATCTGTTTCTATTAAATGCACATATAGCTCCTATAAACATGCTGCCATATGAAACACTGATTTTACAGAAGAGTCTTTTGATAACAGTTTTGTACTGAATAACTATTAATTACACTCATTGTTGTATAGTTGAAAAATGTACTACAGATGTTTGCAAAGAGTTAGAGTAATGCATAAAATATGTTGTTAAAATGGGGCAAACAATATATACCATAAAAAATGATTTTACAGTCAAGCATTATGAACATTTGAAGGTTTTGATTTTAGCAAAAAAAGCCATTGTATATGTCCAGCACTGATCCATTAGTCTAACAGTCGAGAAGACTGGTGGCACGGGATGCCCTGGAAGCTCCTCTCAGTGAGGTATAGTAACCCAGAGTTGATCTCACTTGTCTAATGGATGGTGAAGGAGTTTAGATAACCCATATTTTGATGATAGTACATGAGCTGTTCAGATTGTTTCATGCCGACTGTTGGCCTCCCAGCTTTAAGCTATTTCAATAAATCCAAATTTTCTCTTTCAATCCTTTGTTGTTCCTTTTGTCTGTTGATAGTACTATGATAGCACTTACAGGAAAGTTCAACAGATCTTCTGGGAATTGGACTTTTGCTTCCTTGTTTTTCAGCTTGTTTTGACAGTTCTTTCAAAAGCCTCTGATTTTCCTGATTTGTCTGTCTTACCTCTTCTCCTGTGAAAGAGTAGTTTTTCCTAGGAATTACTGAAGGCTGAGCAAGGTGATGTCTTTGTTGTCCCAATCTAATTGCAGAAAAGTTTTTCAAAACCTGATTAAGGTCCATTGTGTTATGTAAGACTTTTTGTTTGGTTCTAAGATCTAGATCTGCATCTACCACGGATGATGTCAGAGCAAAATTTTGCCCATGCTCTTTTTTATTTTCAGCTGATTTCAGAGATCTTGAGTCACTTTTAAAGCCCCCACATCCTCATACATATACTGGCTCACATTTTCTTGCCTTTTAACTTTTACTTTCTGATCATGTGATCATTCTGATCCAATTCAAACAACTGGATAAGAATGATGTCTAGAGTTGACAAAGGAGTTACATGTGTTACAGTGTTTTTTTATTCCTTTTATAGATTTTGCCTGGCCTGATCCTATGCATGTCTTGCGCAGTGCACACAGTTAAAGCCCTATAAGTTCATGTGTGCAACAGTCTACTCATTCCCAGCAAATATTGTTTCACTACAGACACCTACTATCTCTGACTCTTATAATCTTTTCAATTCACCTTCTGTTCAGAAAAGGGAAGGTCTCCTATGGATATCAACCAAACATGGCATATCAAAGTGTAGTAAGACTAAGTGCCTCCCCATGTATTACGGCTTGGCAAGGCATCCCAGTATGAGGAATCAGGTCCCAAAAGTCAATATAGAAGTCAGAGATAGTTACTTCTCCCTCTGTTAGTAGTCCCACAAGAAGACCAACTCAGAAAACTGTAACATATATGCAGAGGCTGTTAGTCCTGTGAAGGCTACCTATTTGTTGGTTCGGTCTGTTTGAGCCACCATGAGTCCAGGTTAGTTGACTGTGTTTTTTTCTTGTGGTGTTTTTGATGCTTCTGGCTCCTACAGTTCTTCCTCCCTTTCTTCCTTAGGATCTTCTGAGCTCTGCTGAATGTTTGACTGTGGGTCTCTGCATCAGTTGCTGGATGAAGCCTCTCTGGTGACTATTGGGATAGGCAGCAGTTTATGAGTACAGCAGAATGTCATTTGGAATCATTTGATTGACTTTTTTTCAGTCTTGAGATAGATGGGTCTTGAGATAAATGAAGTCCCATCTATGGTCAAGGCACACCTAGGTTGTTTCCATTTTGTAGCTATTGTTAATAAACCTGCCATGACTACTCTTGGGAATATAACCAAGAGAGGCCTTATCATACAACAAAAATATATGCTCTACTATGTTCATAGCAGCATTGTTTGTAATAGCCAGAACCTGGAAACAACCTAGATGCCCTTCAATTGAAGAATGGATGAAGAAAGTATGGAATATATACATATTAGAGTACTACTCAGCAGTAAAAAACAAGAACTTCTTGAAGTTTGCAGGCAAATGGATGGAAATAGAAAACACTATCCTGAGTGAGGTAAGCCAGACCCAAAAAGAGGAACATGGGATGTACTCACTCATATTTGGTTTCTAGCCATAAATAAAGGACATTGAGCCTATAATTCGGGTTCTTAGAGAAGCTAAATAAGAAGGAGAACCCAAAGAAAAACATATAGGCATCCTCCTGAATATTAACCTTCATCAGGCGATGAAAGGAGACAGAGACAGAGACCCACATTGGAGCACCGGACTGAAATCTCAAGGTCCAAATCAGGAGCAGAAGGAGAGCGAGCACAAGCAAGGAACTCAGGACCACAAGGGGTGCACCCACACACTGAGACAATGGGGATGTTCTATTGGGAACTCACCAAGGCCAGCTGGCTTGGGTCTGAAAAAGCCTGGGTTAAAACAGGTCTCACTGAACATAGCGGACAATGAGAGCTACTGAGACCTCAAGAACAATGGCGATGGGTTTTTGAGCCTACTGCACGTATTGGCTTTGTGGGAGCCTAGGCAGTTTGAATGCTCACCTTACTAGACCTGGATGGAGGTGGGTGGTCCTTGGACTTCCCACAGGGCAGGGAACCCTGATTGCTCTTTGGGCTGACGAGGGAGGGAGACTTGATTGGGGGAGGGGGAGGGAAAGGGGAGGCAGAGGTGGGGAAGAGAAAGAAATCTTTAATAAATTAAAAAAAAAACAATTCCAATTAGAAAAAAAAACCTGCCATGAACAAGGTTGAGCAAGTGTCTTTGTGGCATCCTTTGGGTATATGCTCAAGAGTGGTATAGCTGGGTCTTGAGATAGATGTAGTCCCATTCTTCTGAAAAACTGTCATATTGATTTCCAAAGTGACTGTTAAGTTTGCACTCCCACCAGCAATAGAAGAATGTTCCTCTTGCTCCATCCTCTTGAGTATGAGCTGTTACTTATGCTTCGATCTTAGCCATTTTGACAGGTGTAAAAAGAATCTCAGGGTAATTTTGATTTGCATTTTCACTGAGGGCTAAGGATATTGAATATTTCTGAAAAACTTTTCTTGTGCATTTAAGATTCTTCTGTTGAGAATTATCCACTTAGATCCCTATCATTTTCGAATTGGATTATTTGGTTTGTTGATGTCTAGTTTCTTGAGTTTTTTAAAATATATTTTGGAAATTAGCACTCTGTCAGATATGGGGTTGGTGAAGATCTTTTCCCATTCTGTAGGCTGCTGTTTTTGTCCTGTTAACATTGTCCTTTGCCTTACAGATGCTTCTCAGTTTCATGAGGTCCCATTTGCCAAGTTTAGTGTCCGTACTATTGGCATTCCATTAAGGTAGTTGTCTACTGGGCCAGTTTGTTCAAGATTATTTCCCACTTTCTTTTTAACCTGGTTCAGTGTATTTGGATTTATGTTGAAATATTTGATCCACTTCAACTTAAGTTTTATACAGGGTAATAAGTATGAATCTGTTTGTATTCTTTTACATGCCAACATCCAGTTATACCAAAACCATTTGTCAAAGATGCTTTCTTTTTTTCATTGTATAATTTCATCTTTGTTGAAAATCAAGTGTCCATAGGTATGTGGATTTATGTCTGGGTCTTGCATTCAGTTCCATTTATCCACCTGTCTGTTTTTATGGCAACATCATGCAGTTTCTATTACTATACTTCTTGTAGTAAAGCTAGAAATCAGGGATGGTGATACTACCAGAAGATATTTTTTCAGGATTGCTACAGCTATCTTGGGCTTTTTCTTTTTCCATATGAAGTTGAGTATTGTTCTTTCAAGAATTGCTTTGGAATTTTAATTGAATCTGTAGCTTACTTTTGGTAAGATGGTCATTTTTAGTGTCCTGATCCTATCAATGGAGATCCTTTCATATTCTGATATCTTCTCTATTTCTAGAAGAGAAAAAATATATAGTTCAATAAAGTCAGTAAAAAACTGAAACAAAAAGACAGGATTTTTTTTTATTGGATTTAACTATGTACCAGCAGAGAAGATCTGGAAGTGGATAAATGGCTTTATTTTAAATCCTGATGTGTAAGTATTAAATGAGCTAATTTGAGAAAAAAAAAGAACTTGAAGTTCTTGTCATTCAGGTCTTTCACTTGCTTGGTTAGAGTTACTCTAAGATATTTTATATTATTTTAGCTATTGTGATGGGTGTGGTGGTGTTTTCTTGATTTCTTTCTCTGACCATTCATTATATGTAAACAGAAGGGCTATTCATTTTTTTTGAGTTAGTCTTGAATACAGCCACTTCACTGAAGATAGTTATCAGCTGTAGGAATTCTCTTGTAGAATTTTGGGGGTGGTTCACATACACGATCATGTCATCTGAAAATAGCGATATATTGACTTCTTCCTTTCTACTTTGTATCCCCTTGATCTTCTTTAGTTGTCTTATACATGTGTGTGTTTGCATTAACTACTATCCACTGCAGAAAGAATCTGGTCTGACCAAGGCTGAGAGAAATGTAAACTTATGGATGTAAAAATAAATACTGAGGGCAGAATGTAACTTAAAGAGAATCATATGCTGAAAATGATGTTACAGTCAAAGATGTCCTGTGTGTATGACAGTGGTGTCATAAGATCATAATTCAGCTAAAAAATTTTATAACCCAGTGGCACTATTGTTGGAGTAATTTAAGAGTGCAATGTATCACTCGCAATTAAACAAACTCAAATTCTTCCAGTTATTTCAAAGTACAGCAATACATAGAGTGCGAGACTTTTCCTTGGGACCATAACACACACACACATTCTTAATCCTCCTATATAGGGAACTCAGAGACCAAAGTAATGATTGCACGAAAAATCAGATCCAGTGAACCAATGAGTTTTTGTCAGAGGTATTTACAGGAGCAGAGATGACCCAAAACAGCTGCATTGCTAAAGTCCAACCCAGCATGAGTGACAAGTCATGGAAGAAAAAACCCAAGAGATATCTGCATGACCTTTAGGCAGCTAGACAGGTTGGAGAACCTTTTCTTGGTGGTTAGGTAAATTAGTCTCCACTTCCAGAAGCTGTTTACTCTTTCTATACCCTTGGGATTGGGTCCCCATGTAAGTTTAGCTTTCTTAGCCATGTGAAGTTTAAGTTCCAAAGTCTCATGATTCCTTCCTTGTGGAGATGTGTCAATTCAGAGTGGGACAATTATCAACAATGACACTAACTAAGTCCATTAAGAGTATAAGAGTCCTTTAATAATAGCCAGACCAAGAGTAAACTAATATCTCCAAAATCTCTCTTGGTACCAGAGCTCAGGAGTACAGTGTATTGACAAAACACACAATTGCATCAGTACTGGGGGCATTTACATCAGTAGGGGGCTTAGAGAAGCCTTGCAACATCTGTCTTTTTTTTTTTTTTGCAGAGATTACCAGCATTTTCCAGACACAAGATAATTATTTTTGATTTATGATTTATCTAGTTATTTTATTTTATTTTATTGTTTTAGATTGCACAAACACTATTTTGATTCATACATCTGGACCATGATCAGGGTCAGGAACTGTCTCGAAAGCATTGCCAAGGTGGATGTGATTATTGTTGGGTGAAAGACTGAGTACTGTGTAGACATACATAAAACAAAGGTAGAACTAGATGAAATTACCTTAGTCAATTTAAGGGGACATTGCTGCACAACAAGATATTGTGATGTGGGATTCCCCTCTGCATGCTGTGAATACCATTGGTTAACAAAGAAACTGACTTAGGCCTGTGATAGGGTAGAGTAAGTTAGGTGGGAAAAACTAAACTGAATGCTGGGAGAAAGGAGGCAGAATCAAGAAGAAGCCATAGAGCCACTGCCAGAGATGCTGAAACCTTGCCGGTAGGCCACAACCCTTGGGTAAAATATAAAATAATGGAGATGGGTTAATTCTAGATGTAAGAGCTAGATAGTAATATGCTTAAGTAATTGGTCAAGCAGTTAATTAATTAATACAGTTTCTGTGTAGTTATTTTAGAAGTCTGGGCAACTGGGAAATGAACAAGCGGCCTCCTTACTACAATATTGTACTTGATACAGAATCTTGAAATCTTAATAAATGTCCATGTTACCGATTTATGTATTTATTCTATTTTATTGCTATTCTAAGATTTCTCTATTGATATGTGAATGTGTATGATGATGATGAGTGTATGAATATCTATGTATGAATGTGGAGGAGACATGTATACACGTGGACATGTGAAGGTCAGAAAATAACTTTGAATGTGGGTCCTCATCTCACACCTTGTCTGAGACAGTGTCCCTTGATGAATTGCATATGCCAGGCTGGCTAACCAGTGAGCTTGTGGAGATTCTGCTGTCTCTACCTTCCATCTCACTGTAGATATACTGAAATCAGAGATGTGTGCAACTTCATCTGGCTTCTCCTGGGTTCTCAGGAATCCAAATACTAGTACTCATGTTTGTGCACCAAGAGCTTTATTCAACAAGTTACCCCAGTCTTTATTCACATTTTGAGGTTCGTTTCTCTTAATTGTGCCATAAAATGTTTATAATGGAACAGTATGTTTTGTTATGCCAGTAGTAGCCACATTCATGTCTACCCATCACTTCCTGTGTCTTGCACGGTGCATACTAATCAAGCATTCTACTCATTGAACTACATCTCCAGCACTATTATTCTAAATTATATGAAGACTCTGAGTTGATAAATTGACAAGACATAAAATTGTTTTCTAAATATCCATACTTATACCTGTAGACAAAAGCTCCTCTCACCTTTGATCAGAGCAAACTCTTCCTACAAAGAATCGTAGTGAATGAGGAGAGTCCTGGGGTGATTACTGCAAGCTGTCATTGGTAGTCTGAATGCAATTGGCCTTTCTAAACTCATAGGGAGTGCCACTATTAGGAGGTTTGAGCTTGTTGGAGAAAATGTGCCACTGTGGGGGCAGTCTTTGAGATCTCTTATGCTTGAACTGTGCCCAGTGACACAGTTCACTTCCTGCGCCTGTGTTCAAGATGTAGAATTCTCTGCTCATTCTCCAGCACCATGTATGCCTGAATACTACACATCCTGCCATAATGTTTAATGGATAAACCTCTGATATTGTAAGTCACACCATTTAAACATTTCTTTTGTAAGAGTTGCTGTGGTCATAGTATCTCCTCACAGCAATAGATACTCTATCTAAGACACTGTCCAAGATGCAAAATATTAGGAATATTTGTGTGCTTGGCAGTAAATAAGACATCTATATAGGCTCATGGAACACTGCATAAGAGAGATGGCAGGAAATATGGAAGATTTGGAGGATAAGGAGTAGGTCCATGAACAACCATTCTCTGAACTGGATATACATGTTATAATTATTAACTCTTACTGAGTGTAGTTACATGTACTGGGTGTACATACAAGACTGGTCTTATCAATAATAATTCAATGAAGGAAGAAGGACTGATTGTCACAGGACTACTGGCTATTAGTAGACTCTGAGACCAGAAGGAACAACTGTTTTCAGTTGTGTACCCACAGCTGAGCCCACCAGGCTCCAACAGATAGCTATGATCCCATAGTCATGCTGATGGCCCTGGGTTAGAAAGTAAAATGGCTACATAGGAATGTATAAGAGAGAATGTATAAAAGAGACCTGTGCATAAGAGCAGAGCTTCACAGGAGTTATAGGAAGATGGGAGATCACAATGGTTAGTATGTATTGTGGAAATGCATAAAAATATTGAGTTGAATTATCAATTTACACTGTTTATGTAAATACCATTTATAATATTTCTACAATGTTAAAATTTTCAGATGATACATTTCTCAGATGATATTATTGTTACACAGTGCATGATGGCATTTGCTGTTTGCTAAGAGGATACTGAAGAAGGGAAAATCCAATCTGTAATGATCATCATATTTTTCTGTGAGGACAGTGTGAGGCAGAATTAGAATTATTTGGGAAATTTTCTAGTTACCTTTTTTGTTGCTGTGGGAAAACACTATGACAAAAAACAATTTACAGGAGGAAAGGGCCTAATTAAGTTTAAGGGTTACAGTAAATCTTTGAAGGACATCAGAGAAGACACTCAGCAGAAACTTGAAGCAACACCCATGGAGGAGCAATGATAGCTTGCTGAAAGCCTCATGTTTAGTGTTTAGTTGACTTCCTTACACATCCCAGGACCACGGGCCTATGGATGGTACTGCCCATACTGGGCTAGGTCTTCATACATCAACTAGCTATTAAGATAAGTCCCCACAACACAAACCAATTAAACCCAGGTAATTCTCTAATTGAGATTCCCTTTTCCCAGGTGATCTTAGGCTGTGCCAAATTGACAACAAAAACAACTAGAACAGGACAATAGTTAAAAGGCCGCCTCACAATTGTCTCTTGGGTTTCTGTAACTCAGAATTTAAAGTGGTTACTCTTTTTTCACTTGTTATTCCAATTTTAGTTGAAGAACTAAGATCTTTAGATCTGCCCAGAAATTCCCCAATGTTCTGATGATCAGGAAGACGCACTGATCTTTCGGTTGATGAGCTTCTGCAGAGCTCCCTTCAGATCTCTGTTCCTCAGGCTATAGATAAAGGGGTTCAGCATGGGGGTGACTGCTGTGTACATTACTGCAGAAGCCTTCTCCTTCACAGCTGTGCGGACAGAGGAGGGACATAGATAGACCCCAATGGTGGTCCCGTAGAAAAGGACTACCACAGAGAGGTGGGAGCTACAGGTAGAAAAGGCTTTCTTTCTCCCACCCACAGAGGGGACCTTCATGACGGCCACGATGATTCGAGCATAGGAGGCGAGGATACAGACAAAAGGTGTGGCTATTACCATTCCTGCCACAATAAGCACAAATATTTTGTTTACTGTCGTGTCTGTGCATGAAAGCCGGAGAAGTGGAGTGAGGTCACAGAAGTAATGGGGGAGCTCATTGTTTCCACAGAATACCAGACGGGCCATGAGGAGGATGTGGGTAAGGGAGATGAAGCAGGAATACACCCATGGGCCACCTACCAGCAGCCCACAGAGGCGTGGACTCATGATAGTAGAATAATGTAATGGGTGACAAATGGCCACAAACCGATCATAAGCCATCACCGCTATTAAGACACTGTCCATGATGCCAAAAAAATGGAAAAAGTACATCTGAGTTAGACAGCAAGGATAAGAGATAGACTTGCTCCTGGTTTGAATGTTCACCAGCATCTTAGGGACAGTGTTGGTAGCTAGACAGAAATCAACCAAGGAGAGATTGGCCAGGAAGAAATACATAGGAGTGTGGAGGTGAGAGTCAGTGCTGATGGCCAAGATGATCAACAAGTTCCCCACGACTGTGACCACATACATGCAGAGGAAGAGAGAAAAGAGGACAGGTTCATGTTCTGGCTTCTCTGAAAGTCCCAGGAGGATGAATTCAGACGCGCTGGTTTGGTTTTGTGGTCCCATGTGTTTAACTCTTTTGGAAGTATTAAAAGTAGAAGTTAAGGAACAGTATGGAGATAGGTTAGAAGGTAAGACAAGCTAACTTCCCAGTTCTTGTTGAGCTAATTACAGTACCTTGGACTTTTGCTTAGTATTTATATTACCTCACTCTTGGAAGCTTAAATTCAGAATCCTCTGAATGTTCCCATTTACGTAAGTATTGAGAAAACGGAGATTTCATGGATTCTTTTCTTCTTTTTACTGATTTAAAAAAAATTTTGAACTTAAGGTACAGTTACACCATTTTCCATTTTTCTCTTTCCATCCTTAAATCCCTCCCAGTTATCCCTCTCCCCATTCACACTTTTTCTTGGTTTCATGGAATCTGGCCTCTTTTTCTTTGATTGTTATTACATACAGTTTTAAAATTACATTCCTAAACATATAAATACAATTTGCTCAGACAATATAATCTTGTATATACATAGTTTCAGGACTGAGAACATTATGGAAGAGAGAACAGAAAGATTGCATATTTTGGTTTTTAATTGTGTGTGTGTGTTTGGTGTACAATGTATATGCATGCATGTGTTGTGCACATAATTGTGCCAATCAAAGGAGTACATCAAATGTTTCCCTCAATTGCTCTGCTCCCCATCTTTTCTGTTGCTGAGACAGTTTCTCACTGGCCATGAATGTTGCCATTTCACCTAGATCCAGTGTGATCCCAGGACCCTCTTGTCTCTGCCCTCAAAATCCAGCAATGCCCAGTATTTATGTGAGTGCTGAGAGTTTGAATTGCTGTCCTCTTGCATTCAAGTGTTCTTATGTACTGTGACACATTTCCAGGCTTCACTCAAAGTTCTCAAAAAAAGAAGTATTGAAGGATGAACTAATGAAATCCAGAAAAAAATGATATCTATGAATTAATCGCCATCCAAGAAGTTTCAATGTTCCAAATGTTTAAACTAAAATGTTGAATCACAAATACTTAGCAATACTAATAGAATTCATGTTATTAAGGTGAACTAAAGTATAAAGGAATGAATAAATATATGAAAAAATATTTGCAGCCATTAGCTTATCAGGGAAAACAAAACCAAACAGTGAAATATCATCTTATCCTGGTTATGCAAAGTACATAATATGTTTGAACAAAAATTTTAATACAAAACTCATTTCTTTAAAATAAATGCATACTGATAAAAATCAAAAAAATGTACTGATGAGATTATTCAGTGGGCAAAGGTGCTTGCTGCCAAGTCTTTGGATCTGAATGTGATCCCCGATGCCCACATACTGAAAGGAGAGAACTGACTCCTTACATTTGTCCTCTGACCTCTACAGATGTGCTGATATTCTCTCTACATATAATAAATAAGTAAATATAAAACAAATAAAAAAGACATAAGAGAATTAAAAATAAAAATTGAAAAGTTGGATATTATTTTAAAAAAAAAACAAGAAAATAACAACAAGATGGACAAACAGAAATCCAGGAGATATGTTGGCACAAAATTTCAGCAGTTTGGAGGTAGAGGCGGACGATCAGAAACTCAAGAACAACTTTGGTGGTACAATGATTTTAAGGCCAACCTGGGCTACAGAGAACCTGTCTTAATTAAAACTAAAGAACACAAATGAAGTAATTTCTAGTGTGAACCCTGACATAGGGATGAGGATTAGTAGAGTCATTATGGAAGATGTCAAGAAGATTTTTCAAATAAATAAAAATATATATACAAGGTAATATCATTATATAAAATGCATTGTATAAATTTATGAAATTCTCAAAGAGTCAATAAAGATACTTTAAAAGTGAAAACACAAAAATGATCAGAAAAGAAAATCCAAATGAATTATAGTTATTTGACAAATCTTAAAAATATATGTACATATATCACTCCCTTGTTAAAAAATTCTGGCTATACCTCCCCTTGGTAAACACTCAGGGAGAAGAAACAGAGAAGAGAGAGAAACTATCTGCATGGCCATGCTATTGCAGCATTATCCACAGTACCCAAGAAATAGCATCAGCCCACGTGTCTATTAGTAGATGAGTGGAAAGGAAAACATGATATATTCAATGGAGAAATCTCTGGCCAAAAGAAGAAATTAAAGACTTTAATTTTCAGCAATACTGATGGAACTGGAAGGTATTTTAAGTAGATTAAGCTAGAGAGATACAGAAAGACAGGCATGCTGTATTTTCTCTCATATGTCAGAACTAAAATTAAGATAACATAAAGAGATCAAGAGTAATTACTTAGGGACAGGGAAAGGTCATGGGGAGAGAGAAAGTAGAGTAACAGAATGGTGACTGAGTTTGATCAACAAGCATGTATGCATGTATATATGTAAACGTGACACTGAATCCTATTAATACGTCTTAATTAAAAACAAAACATATCCTAAAAAGATGGCTGAGTGGAGAAAGTTGGTTACCCCTAAGTCTCCAGAACCCACAAAGAGAAAGGACAGAACCAACTCCCATAAGTTGTTCTCTGCCTTCCACACATGTGTGAGCAGATTCTCCCACCCCTCAACATACAGAATGTTAGGAAAAAGAAAAGAGAAATACACTCAATAAAAATAAATCACTGGGAATAAATTATGTATAAGAAGCACATTTAGAGCAAAAGAGGTTCTCAGTGTTACACTGAGTATTTCATACTTTCTTCATCAAGTGTACATGAATAAAATTTTGGGACAACCACTAAAAATACTGAATGCAGATATTTAACGTCCAAATAGGTCAAAGAGATACAGAAACAATGAGAACTAAATCACACTAGGGAAAGTCAGGAAAGGAGAGGCACTCTGCTTTCCATAAAGTAGATTCTGTAGCCATAGATTCACCAATTGTAGGTGGAAAATATTATTTTGGAAATTACATATGTTGCCAGCCATGGTGGATCACACTTTTAATCTGAGCGTCTGGGAGGAGAAGACAGAAGAATCTGTTTGAGAATCTCTGATTTATGTCTGGTATACACAGTGAGTTGCAGACCAACTAAGGTCACACAATGAGACCTGGTGCCAATAAACAAACAATCAAACAATTAAATAAATACATTTCATATCTGAGAGAGAAAATACATGATGCCTTTGTTAGATGTACTTATTTCATTAGTATGGTAAACTCAATTTCTCTACAGAAAATATCTTGCTACTGCAAACCCACCAGTATAATTATAAATGGAAGAGAAACATGTTCTTCCTTGTTTTCTTTGCTGTTGTCCTATGTTCTTTGGAGAAACTGATAACTATGTTTCTGGTAGATAGTAGAGGCTGCTGGATGAATACATCTTTATTGAAAAAACCATGAAGCCAAAATGAGATGAGCATAAAAATGAGAAGAGATAAGATGGGGCTAGGCGATGTTTCAGAATTTCACAAAAGAACAAACTCAGATTAGGTTAAGGAGATTAAGAGGCACATGATCTAAGAGTCACATTTTGGATTTGATTTTGACTTCCAGAGCCTGAGCTGGATGGAATTTGACAGAAATGAGATTCCACCTGAGGATTCTATAGTCAACAGAATGGGTGTGGGCTTATTCTCATGTGTCTTTATAATGGTTGCCCATGTTAGATTTGTCTTCATTATCTTGTTCTATTCTTGGTAATCTCATATTCCCATAAATTTTGTTTGGATTTATCTGCCCTCCCTTCCACTTCCTCTCCCCTTCCCTCTTGTTTTCTTTCTTTGTTTTCCTTCATTCTTTTCTCTGTTCCTCCCCTTCTTTCTTATCCATTTCCCTTCCTTTCATTAACTTTTCCTCCTTCTTCTCACACCCTCCCCCCGTTCTCTTTTCTTTCCTCATTTCTCATATATATATATATATATATATATATATATATATAAACATATATATACATATATATATATATATATTTAGTACTGGTGATTGAATTCAGTCCTTTCACATGTTAGGGAAGTGCTCTAACATTGAGTTCCACAATTATCTCTCCTCTTTTTGTCATTATTAGCAATTTTTTCCCAAGACCTTTGGGAGAACCTGGTAAAACTATTTTATGTTTTATAGGTAAATGATATAGTACCCAGGATAGGAGTTCCATAGATTCTTTTCCAAACTTTATTCTACAATTAGAACAACAGATGTTAATATACACATCTGTATTTTCACTTGTGAAAGTCTTTATCTGTATATTCTTCAGGACTGGAAAAGGGCAGAAAGCAGACATAAAAGGATTCAGATCAAACAACTTTTAAATCTTTCTGAGCTACTTGTGTGGAAAGAATAGACCTACAAATGAAGAACTCTGCTTGGCTAAAAGGGTGGGACTTACTTTTACTACTTGGTACTCGAAGACCTTTTTCTGCAAAAAAATATGAAACCTTTAAGAAGGACTGCTTACTGCTATTTTCCTCAAATTTGAACTTGAGAGCAATATCCACAACAGCAGCAGCAGAAGCAGCAGCAGCAACAACGGCAGCATTTATTTTGTAATAAAGAACAGAGATAGTGGAAGAAAGCCTCACGCTAAATAATTACTTCCACCCTACCCTCAAGAGAACACTTTCACCTGTCTCAAAGTCTAAACCACATAGACTTTAGGCTTCATCTTATTCCTTCCCATAAATTATAGGAACTGTGCAAGGAGATGAGCCAGCTGATGAAATACTTGCTGTGCAAAATGAGGGCCTGGTGTTGGATGCCCAGCAGTCACAGAAAAGCTCTCATGTGCTGAGTGTATGTACTCCTGGTGCTTGAATTGCACAGCAAAGAGGCTTCCGTGAATTCACTGGCAGTCAAGCCTAGTTGAATCAGTGATCTCTGGCTTCAGTTAGAGACCCTGTTTCAAAAGAACAAGTAAGGCTTCATGCTCTATTAACCCCTTCATATCACTTCATTTTATCTCCTCTCCCTCAAATGCCCCGTTTATAGCTCCTGACTAATTTCCTGATGACTATGGCTATTTCAAATGAAATACATATTACCTGAAGATTCACATATTAACCTGTACAAATGAGCGAAAACATGTGATGTTTCTCCTTCTGGGTCTGTCCTACCTCATTAAAAATGATTGTTTTTAGCTCCATCAATATATCAAAGAATTTCATCTTTTTAAATTCCAGCCTAGACAGGGATGAGGTGGGCAAAGATCACTTGCTAAGAAGGTACTGGCAATTTATAGCTCTTAGCAGAGGGGAAATCAGTTTTCTTTAATGGTGTGACTCCTGGCAGGTTGAACAAGCATTAGTAAATAGTCACATATCTATACATACATAGGTAACAAAATCTTGACTTCATGCATTAAAATTCAAAGAGGATACAAAGTTGGGTGGGTAAAGAAGGTAAGGATAGATAAAGGAGGAGTTGGGGGAGGGTGATGAATATGAACAAAATACATTTTATGAAATTCTCAAAGAACTAATAAAAAAAGAAAAAATAAGACAGGAAAAACAATGTTGACACACATGTCACATTAGCAGGTGTGAAAAGAAAATGAGGATTACTTATCTTTTTAGTTGAGCCAAACTATAAAGAATCCACTTGAGATTGTTTTTGGTTTTCTAATTTTATTATGCTACAAACTAACTGCAGTATTAAGTAAGGATTTGAGTTTCTGGTTACACAACTATCTTAAAACAAGAGTCCTATTAGCTTTGAATTTATAATCTTAAATTAGCACTTAATCATCCATTCTCTTCCCCTGGCCTCACCTGAAAACAACTGGATTTATTTTGAATTATTATCTTCCTCACACCCTCTTTTGTATTCATTTATTCACACCAGAAATAATTACTGGTGATTGTCATATATCAAGCTTTAGGTTTGCTGCTTGGAATGAGCTTGAAGATAAACAGACCCTGTATTCAAGACACTTGAAACCAGAGCCATTCATATTGTTTAATTTTGTGGACAATGTCATGTCTGAACAATAATAATGTCACAGGAACAGTAAAGGACCAGTAAAATAGGCTACTTTTTGTCAAAAGAATAAAATCACTGGTGGGAATCACAGGTCAGTGATCTGGCTAAAGGATAACCTTTCAGGGAGGCAGAACCAACCATAGAAAGGTGGATTCACTTTGAGCCATTCTTAAAAAGATAGAGGAATGTCAATTATTTATTGAGACAGTTGTTTTGATTGTGTTGTGTCTGTCAGCCTTTCTGAGGTCTGACTCACAGCGGTATATCTTTTTGTCTGTTTGTTTTCTCTTCCGTCTCTTTTTACAGAGGTTGGTCAGAACTGAAGCATGCTTTCTTTGGTTCTTCAGTCTTTTTCACTCTTTGCTGAAGCTCCCCTCCTGGATATGTGTCTGTTTGTCCACAGGGCAGCTGACCTCCATTCTGGCTTAACGAAAATAGCATGGTTTCTTTTTATTTCTCTTCTCCATCTTCCTTCTGCCTGCAGATGCTGAGATTTATAAAGCAGTTTTTTTTTGGGTTTTGTTTTTAAATCAACGTAGGTGGATCTAGATTTCCTCAGTAACATGCAGTGACCTTGAGGGACTCCCTAAGATTTCTGGTAACAAAGGCATAATCATAATTTCTTCATAAAAGTAAGAAAACAATTACTCTGCTTTTGCTTGAATGCCTCCTATAAGAACAACCACTAAATGTTTATTTACTTTTTGTTATTATTTATTGGTAGCAGTGGGATTTGAACCCAGGGTATTTTATAGGTTAGACAAGTGATTTATCACCAAGTTACATACTCAGGGTGGTCCTTTATTTTTAATATTTTTACTTTGAGGCAGTAAGTTGCCTAGGCTGGCCTTGACCTTCTAGTTTTTCTTCAGATCTCTGCTGAGCTGGGATTGCAGGCATGGACCTGGAAGATACCTGCAACACTAACTTCTTTTCTCATTTGCCACTTACAACAATGCAAAGAGATGAGTGTTACTTAACATAAAAAATGGAGGCATGGCGTGAATAGTAAAATCAGATGGGGTTTCACAGAGTGTAGAGATAAAATTAATCCAAGGGGTCTAAATTTAGAGTATATGCTTATCGTTGATATTTTATCAATTATACATGAATTAATACATTCACTGTTTGATAGGATAATTGAACTCTAAGGACAATTTTCAAATTATGAGGGAATGTCCTTAATGTGAGCTACTAGATACAGGAGCTGGGTTCTGAACTCTGACTTTTATGATTGAGTAGTAAGTGGAGTCAATGCTGCAGTCTCCATAATCTTAATAATCAGCTACCTGAAGGCTTAGTGGCATATAAGACTATTTTGGAAATGTGTCTGGGTATGTCATGGAGTTTTGGAAACTTTAGTATCCATATAATACCTTTGGATTTCTCACTACTGTCCATTGAGTGAAGTTTAATTGTGTGTGTGTGTGTGTGTGTGTGTTAAAAACTTCAGGACCATTAGATGGCTCAGTCAGCAAAAGTGCTTACATTGCAAGTATGGTGACCTGATTCTAATTCTTGATAACAAAATAAAAAGACAGGATGTAGTGTCTTGCACTTGTCATCTCAGATCTCCTAAGATGAGACTCACAGAAGAGACAGGAATATTAGCTAGAAGGTCACAATTAATTACAGTGCAGTAGCAGAAACAAAGGAGACCTTGTCTCAAAACAAACAAGCAAACAAACAGAAAACAAGGTGGACTTCTGAAAGTTGTCCAAACATCATGGAACACATATGTCCCCTCACACTGAAGTACACACATACATATGCCCCTCTAGCAATAAATCGTTCAAAACCCTTCAAGATCTTTTGCAAATTTATGCTTTCTGGTAATACATCTCCCTACAGGTTTACTGCACTTGCCTTGGGAACTAGGGTAACTTCCACTCATCTCAACCATTCCTAGCATTTCCTGCTTCTAAGTAGTTTCACATTCTATAACATATAATAAAATCCTAACGTGACAACTATTATAATTGACATGTTGCATATATGTTAAATCATTTTAAAGGCAAATTGTTAAGTGTGAGTTATGACCAGATTTTACTGTTTTATTTTTCTTACGTGTGTGTTTGTGTGTGTGTGTGTGTGTGTGTGTGTCTGTGTGTGTGTATGTGTTTGCCTGTGTGGGCATGCTTGGAGGCCAGAAGCTGATAATAAGGATATATGATTCAATAGCTTCTCCACCTTATTTTTGAGACAGAGCCTTTTTTCACTGAACCTGTAATTCACCATTTTTAATTTACTGGATACCCAGCAAGGCCCCAGGATATATGTCTCTCTGCCTCCAGTTCTGGGTTTGAACCATGCACTGCCAAGTTTGGCTTTTACATGGGTATTAGAAATCTGAACAAGAGTCTTTATGCTTCCACAGTAAGCACTTTACCCATTTAGCCATCCCTTTAAACCCTGCTGTCTGCCTTTTAAAGGTCAGATGATTGAGACTTGAAGAAGAAGTAGGAAATACAAAATCTCTCATAGATTTTATTTTTCAAGCAGGGTTTCTCTGTAGCTTTGAAGCCTGTCCTGGAACTAGCTCTTGTAGACCAGGCTGGCCTCAAACTCACAGAGATCCACCTGCTTCTGCCTCCTGAGTGCTGAGATTAAAGGCATGGGCCTCCACCACCTGGCTCCCAAAATCTCTTATGGATTTTAAGAGTGAAAGCTTGATATCTAAATTATGTTTTCCCTAGCCAAAGGCTCATGCCTTTCCCATTGAGTTATAATATAAACATATTATAACTCCATAATATGTTATGGAGTATATTGCTGCAATCCTTTGATCCCCTATACCTTTGCTTTAAATTCTCCATCTATGGAATTCCCATGACAAACTAATTATATTTTATTTTATTTTGTAGGGAGAGACAGGATCTCACTTTATAGGCCAAGCTGTCTTCACAATGCTCTTCCTACCTCAACTTACCAAGGCATTAGCCACAACAAAAGGATGAAAGATAATTCCTTATAGATATTAGATTAGGCATTTGTGCCATGTGAAAAGAATGAAAAGAAGTAAAATATTATTGTTAGAACAGTAAGTTAGTGCTGTTATTGTGGTATCAGTATGGAGGTTCCTCACAAAATGGAAAATGACATTTCAACATAATCTAGCTGTAGCACTTTTGAGCATATATCCCAAATGGATAAAAACAGTAATACCAGTTCACTCATGCTTATTATAAAGGCAGTGTTGTTAAGTTGACCTAAACACTCATCAATGAATGGATGGGTAAAGCAAAAAATATGTATACAAAAGAAGTCATATTCATACATAAGTAAACATAAAAACTGTGTTATTATGGTGAAATGGATAAAATTAGAGATCATAACTTTAATTAAAATAATTAGGGTTCTGGAAGCAAGATGTCACCTTTTTCTTATAATATTTTACAAGAGACATGAAAGTAGAAGTGATAGCAGTAGAGATGTGGAGAAGAGGAGGAAGGGAAAAAGGAAGAGAAGAATAGGACAGTAGGTGAATATAATCAAAATATAAGTATGCATAGAGAAATCTTTGGACACAAATAGTTTATATCACTATAAGACTTGGAAAACATAATACACTGTAGTGTAACAATTCAACCAAAAGAGAAGAAATGTTTTATATATCAAAAAGGACTAAGGATCATTATTTGATGAAATTAGTAACTGATTCAATGAACTAGTTTCCTGTACCTTCTTTTTACGACACCTAAGCATTTGCCTATCTGCTTTTTCTCACTGTATTGTTCTAGAGCCTGAGGAAACTCTCAGGAATAGGAGCACTCATGTACCCTCTGAATCTGTGCTCAAGGAAGCACTGTAATGATCCCACCTAGCCCCTTGTACTTTGTTTACAGGCTATCATAATTTAAGAGATTAAAAATAGTTATTTATTTATTTATTTATTCGTATGTGTGGGTGTATGTATAACAGTGTGTGTGAGGAGGTCAGAGGATGGCTTGCAGGAGTAGATTCTTTTCTTTCACTGTATAGGTTTTGGGAATAGAACATAGGTTGTTAGACTTGGCAGCAAGTACTTTTTTCATTTAATCATCCTGCTACCCCCAAATTAAAGGATTTAGAAGAGGCTCACAGTCTTCACGGCCTTCCAAATACTCAATAGCAGAATAACCGTTCTGTTGACAGAACGGTTTTGGGAATCCTTCTATTCCGTGAATTATTGAGGTGTATTTGGACACAATAACACTGCTAAACATCAGTTTTGGAGGCCAAACAGAACAGTTTTGGGAATCCTTCTATTCCGTGAATTATTGAGGTGTATTTGGACACAATAACACTGCTAAGCATCAGTTTAGGAGGCCAGAAAACATCTCAGTGAATTGCTTGCTGTGTAAGCCTCTTGACCTCACTACAATCCTTAGAACCCACACAGAAATCAAATGCTCTTAAGCAGAGCTGTAATCTCAGTATTTTTATAGCAAGATAGAAGGTGGATACAGAAGAATTGGCTAGGATCTTGTGTACTAGTTAGTCTTGAAAACAATGCTTAGCAGCAAATACAGTAAGAGAGATACCATCTCAGTAAGGTGGGAGGAAAGAGTCAACTCCCAAAGTTGTCCAAATACTTCCATACTCATTCCATGGCATGGGTGTACATGCAAAAACAGCATTCACAAATACAACTTGCTGAAAAAAATGAATAATTAAATCTTGGAAAATCATTAAAGTCTTGGTAAAAGTGAATAATTTAGCTTTTATGATACCATCAAACTAGGCTCTCATCAGTTTTGTCATCAGATGGCTCATGTTCCTCTTTTTATTTATTCCAGGTACCCCAAACACTTACTTGGCTGTTTTTCTTCTTTGGGACGCCATCACTCATGCATTCTTTATGCTGACTGGACTTTTTTTTTATTTCTTTCTGATGTTAAACAAATAAGTTAAGGTTTCTTCTTGGAAAGTCTTTTTTGGGCCGTAAGGATACCTTGCAGTTTACTTGTAGGTATCCTTCTGGCCCAAAGAATAAATGAAGCCAAGGTACAGGATAAAACATAAGAACTGAGGGAATATTTACAGTTTCATTAAGAAGTTAATTCCCAAGACTTCTTGTTAGGCAAATTGTCTAATTTCTTCTTGATTCCCTGAATAGTTCAGCCTCCTGTGGGGGCTGGAACATGGTTGTAAGAGGCCCATGCGGACCAATTTAACTTTCCAGGAAGAAAATGATGGGAAGTGATAGCTTCCGCACGTTGTCTGCATGTTCATTTGCAAACAAACTCATTTACTTCCAAAGAATTTTCAAAACTTTCCTGACAGGTCACTTCTAGTCTGATTCCAACCACTGCACTCAGCTACACTTCCTATGCCCTTCCTCAGTGAGTCTCCTGAACCTCCCCATCCATATATTCTTCACAATCCACCAGCTCAAGCCAGGTCCCACATGCAGGGCCTAGGGATAGTCTGTCTTCCTCCACCTGAGCTTCAGCAAACCTCAATATTCCTGCTACTACCTGCCCTACCTGTAGTCACCCACATGACGATTATGCATTGCTTTGCCCAAATGGTTCTCCAGAGTCAATCATATATTCAGTGTACTTACTAGTCTGGCCTTCCTTACCTGCACCACAAATGGTTTCTAGGTTTCTGTCAGGACCCTCCCTACCTGTTCTCAATGCCAATCCCCTCATATCAATTAAATTTTGCTACCTATATAGATCTACCACCAAAATTCCAGACTTGGACTAGGATGCATAGCTCCGTTTCCTCTGTCTGTCTAATTCCACTCTAACCTCTAGGGTCAAACTCTTCTTATATCCTCTCTTCTTCCCCGACCTTTTCTGTCTACAATAGACTTAGAAAGAAAATAGTCCATAAGCCAAGACCCAGTGCAAAAATAAAAAGAATATGAAAGGACATGCCAGTATCTTCTCTCTAAATCCCACCAGTCCTGTAGAAATGACAATTATTTTGATGAAACACAGGACACAGTACACAGAACTTACAAAAAAAAAATCAAAACTTCATCAGTGATCTCAAGGAGTTTTTAGAAGACACAAAGAAACAGTTTAATGAGATCAAAGACAAAGAGCTTAAGGAGGACTAAATGCCTGAGAAATGCCCAAGAAACCACATATACAAAGCCAATGAAAATGACAGTTACAATCCAGGACTTGAGAATGGAATTTAATAATGAAATAGAAACATTAAAGAGGACTCAATCAGAAATGAAGATGCAACTGAAAAAATATAGTAACTATACAAAAAAACACAAAGGAAATCAGGACTAAAAGATTACATCAAGCAGAATAAAAAATATCTTTGGTAGACACCACCTGACCAACAATAGGCCACACCAGCCATAATACCAACCCTCAACTCTGGAAGATACCTTTTTGCTAATCTGCCATGATTACCAGAAAAACAGATGGGCCAGTTTCCTGTAGACCTCCTCCACTTTCTTGGTTCCCTCAGGCTGATACCCCTTGCCAAACCACAGGTTCCAATTGCCAGAAGAACTAGCATCCAACTCCAGAAGACACCCCCTGTCCAAACATAAGTCATATCTTTCAGAAGACCAGGTCAACTGCCTGCCTGTGGAACTACTCCACTCTCTAAGTGCCCCATCAACCCTATCCCCAGTTCAGTTTCCCCTCTTCTTTACTGTGTTCCAACTCCCAACACAAGCAGAAACTCCCTACTCAGCAAAAGACCATGGCTGCCACCACAAGGGCCAACCCCCAACTTGGGTGAAGACCCCCTGCTCAACCACAAGACACAAAGGTCAGAGGACCAGAAAGAAAGCAGGAACCAAGGAATTAAACACTCATTAAATTAAGAAAAACTCAGAAATTAGCACCTCAACATATAATCAATACCCAAAACTCAGAGGCCTAGACTCCAGCACAAAAACACAATCAACAACAGTCATGGAAATATGTCACCAGCAGAGCCCAACTATTCTACTGTAGCAAGTCCTGAATTTTCCAACAAGACTGAAAGACAAGGAAAAGACCTTAAAACCACTTCTGAGTTAATCTTGTATAGAATTTGTTAAAACTGTTTATAAACTGTAGGAGTTCCCTGGTGGAATTAGGGTCCCTTATGTATACTAACATATCATTTGCAAATAAAAATATTTAGACACTTCAAGTACCACATTGGATAGTTATATAGAGAGTGTACAGCCTGTGTTTTCTTGATTTTAGTGGGATTGCTTTGAGTTTCTCTTCATTTAATTTGATCTTGACTATAGACTTGCTTTAAATTGCCTTTATTATGTTCAGGGACATTCTTTTTTTTTTTTTAATTCCTAATCTCTCCAGGATTTTTTATCATGAAAGGGTGTTTAGAATTTGTCAAAGACTTTTTCAACATCTAAGAAGATGATTATGTATTTTTTCTTTTACTTTATTTATGTGGTGGATTGCATTTCCTTATTTTTGTTTGTTGAAACATCCCTGCATTTCTTGGATAAAGCCTACTTAAACAAGGTAGATAATATTTTTGATATACTCTTGGATTTTGTGTGCCAGTATTTTATTGAGTATTATTTTATCTATGTTCATAATGAAAATTGGACTGTCACTCTCTTTTTGAGTTTTTATGTGGTTCATGTATTATGGTAGCTGTGGCATCATAAAATGAATTTGATAATATTTGATCTTGTGGAATAATTTGAGGACTATCGGCATTAACTCTTCTTTAAAAGTATCATAAAGTACTTCCCACTTTCTCTTCTATCAAGTTCAGTGTGTTCAGACTGATGTTGAGGTCTTTAATCCATTCGGATTTGAGTTTTTATTTTTATTAAAAATTTTTGCCTCCTACCCGCCTCCCTTTTCCCTCCCCCTCCCTCCATTCCCCACACCCACTCACCTCCCTTTCCCTCTCCAGTCTGAAGAGCAGTCAGGGTTCCCTGCCTGTGGGGAGTCCAAGGTCCTCCCACCTCCATCCAAGTCTAGGAAGGTGAGCATCAAAACAGGCTAGGCTCCCACAAAGTCAGTACATGCAGTAGGATCAAAACCCAGTGCCATTGTCCTTGGCTTCTCAGGAGCCCTCATTGTCTGCCATGATCAGAGAGTCCGGTATTATCCCATGCTTTTTAAGTCCCAGTACAGCTGGCCTTGGTGAGCTCCCATTAGATCAGCCCGACCGTCTCAGTGGGTGGGTGCACCCCGCGCGGTCCTGACTTCCTTGCTCATGTTCTCCCTTCTACTGCTCCTCATTTGGATCTTGGGAGATCAGTCCGGTGCTCCAGTGTGGGTCTCTGTCTCTATCTCCACCCATCGCCAGATGAAGGTTCTATGGTGATATGCAAGGTATTCATTAGTATGGCTATAGGATCGGGCCATTTCAGGCTCTCTCTCCTCAGCTGTCCAAGGACCTAGCTGGGGACATCTCTCTGGACCCCTGGGAACTCCTCTAGAGTCAAGTCTCTTGCCAACCCTAAAATGGCTCCCTTAATTAAGATATATACGTCCCTGCTCCCATATCCACCCTTCCTTTATCCCAACCATCACATTCCCCCAAGCTCTACCCATCTTCCCCTTCTCACTTTTCTCTCTCCATCTCCCCTTTCCTCCATCCCAACCCCTCCAGTTCCCAATTTTTGCCCAGCAATCAGCAATCTTGTGTACTTCCAATATCCAGGAGGATAACTATATGTTTTTCTTTAGGTTCACCTTCTTATTTAGCTTCTCTAGGATCACCAATTATAGGCTAAATGTCCTTTAATTATGACTAGAAACCAAATATGAGTGAGTACATCCCATGTTCCTCTTTTGGGGTCTGGGTTACCTCACTCAGGATAGTGTTTTCTATTTCCATCCATTTGCATGCAAAATTCAAGATGTCGTTGTTTTTTATGGCTGAATAGTACTCTAATATGTATATATTCCACACTTTCTTCATCCATTCTTCCATTGAAGGGCATCTAGGTTGTTTCCAGGATCTGGCTATTACAAATAATGCTGCTATGGGCATAGTTGAACAAATACTTTTGTAGTATGATAGGGCATCTCTTGGGTATATTCCCAAGAGTGGTCCAAGGGTAGGTTGATCCCAAATTTCCTGAGAAACTGCTTTCCAATGTGGTTGCACAAGTTTGCATTTTCACCAGCAATGGATGAGTGTACCCCTTACTCCACATCCTCTCCAGCAAAGGCTATCATTGGTGTTTTTGATTTTAGCCATTCTGACAGGTGTAATATGATATCTCAAAGTTGTTTTGATTTGCATTTCCCTGATCGCTAAGGAGGTTGAGCATAACCTTAAGTGTCTTTTAGCCATTTGAAATTCTTCTATTGAGAATTCTCTGTTCAGATCAGTGCCCCATTTTTTAATTGGGTTAATTAGCATTTTAAAGTCTAGTTTCTTGAGTTCTCTATATATTTTGGAGATCAGACCTTTGTCTGTTGTGGGGTTGGTGAAGATTTTCTCCCAGTCAGTAGGTTGCCTTTTTTAGTGACAGTGTCCTTTGCTTTACAGAAGTTTCTCAGTTTTAGGAGGTCCCATTTATTCAATGTTGCCCTTAATGTCTGTGCTGCTGGGGTTATACATAAGAAGAAATCTCCTGTGCCCAACTGTTGTAGGGTACTTCCCACTTTCTCTTCTATCAGGTTCAGTGTGTTCAGACTGATATTGAGGTCTTTGATCCATTTGGACTTGAGTTTTGTGCATGGTGATAGATATGGATCTATTTTCATTCTTCTACAGGTTGACATCCAGTTATGCCAGAACCATTTGTTGAAGATGTTCTCTTTCTTCCATTGTATGCTTTTAGCTCCTTTATTGAAAATGAGGTGTTCATAGGTTTGTGGGTCAAAATCCGGGTCTTCTATATGTTTCCATTGGTCAACTTCTCTGTTTTTATGCCAATACCAAGTTGTTTTCAATATTGTAGCTCTGTAATAGTTTGAAGTCAGGGATGGTAATGCCTCCAGACGTTCCTTTATTGTATAAGATTGTTTTGGCTATCCTGGGCTTTCTGTTTTTCTCTCAAGGTCTGTGAAGAATTCTGATGTGATTTTAATGGGGATTGCATTGAATCTATAGATCGTTTTTGTTAAAATTGCCATTTTTACTATGTTGATCCTCTTAATTCATGAGCAAGGGAGATCCTTCCATTTTCTGGTATCCTCTTCAATTTCTTTTTTCAAAGACTTAAAGTTCTTGTCAAATAGATCTTTCACTTCCTTGGTTAGAGTTACCCCAAGATATTTTATGTTATTTGTGGCTATCGTGATAGTTGATGTTTCTCTGGTTTCCCTCTCTGCTTCCTTATCCTTTGTATATAGGAGGGCAACTGATTTTTTGGAGTTGATCTTGTATCCTGCCACATTACTAAAGGTGTTTATCAGCTGTAAAAGTTCTTTGGTGGAGTTTTGGGGGTCACTTATGTACACTATCATATCATCTGCAAATAATGAAAGTTTAACTTCTTCCTTTCCAATTTGAATCCCCTTGATCCTCTTATGTTGTCTTAATGCTATTGCTAGAACTTCAAGCACTATATTGAAGAGGTATGGAGAGAGTGGATAGCCTTGTCGTGTTCCTGAGTTTAGTGGGATGGCTTTGAGTTTCTCTCCGTTTAATTTGATATTAGCTGCCGGCTTGGTGTAAATAGCTTTATTATATTTAGGTATGATCCTTGTATCCCTAATCTCTCCAAGACCTTTATCATAAAGGGATGTTGAATTTTGTCAAATGTTTTTTCAGCATCTATTGAAATGATCTTATGTTTTTTTTCTTTCAGTTTATTTATATGATGGATTACATTGATAGATTTTCATATGTTGAACCAGCCCTGCATCTCTGGGATGAAGCCTACTTCATCATAATGGATAATTTTTCTAATGTGTTCTTGGATTCAGTTTGCCAGTATTTTATTGAGAATTTTTGCGTCGATGTTCATGAGTGAGATTGGCCTGTAATTTTCTTTCTTCATTGAGTCTTTGTGTGGTTTTCTAGTGCTTTCAGGTGTTCTGTTAACTCACTAGTGTGAGATCTTTATGTAGAAATTTAGAGATATAAACTTTCAACTTAACTCTGCTTTTATTGTGTCCCATAATATTGGATGTGTTTTGCGGTTATTTTTGTTGAATTTTAGGAAGTCTTTAATTTCTTTCTTATTTCTTTTTTGACCCAGTGGTGGTTCAGATAAGTATTGTTCATTTGTTTGTAGGCTTTCAGAAATTAGTGTTGCTGTTGAATTCTACCTTTAAGCCATGGTGATCTGATAAGAAAAATGGGATTATTTCATTTTTTTTGTATCCCTAGGACTTGAACAGAAGAGGTGTGATATAAATGTTTCATTTACTGGTGAAAACATCCCAAAGTCAGTCATTCTCTGCATGTTAACCTTTTATTTATTTATTTATTTATTTATTTATTTATTTATTTATTTATATTTTTTGGTTTCTGCTGCATAAAGAAGATCCACTAATGAAGCTTCTACATAAGGATAAGAACTTTAATATTGTGTTCTTTTAAATAGATAATATTAGTACATTCTATTTTAAGGGCTCAAGACTTATCTAGTCATATGCTTTGGCTCAGTTAGTGGTACCAGGCATGTGTATGCCTTGTGGACTTTTTTTTTTTTTTTTTTTGGAGATAGGGTTTCTCTGTGGCTTTGGAGCCTGTCCTGGAACTAGCTCTTGTAGACCAGGCTAGACTGTGTTTTAAACCAATAACAAAGTGGATGGTTAATCCCTTGGTATTCCTGCCATTATTATCTTTTTAAAACATGCATTTAAAAAAAACTATATTTTCTCATTTTACATGCCAAATCCATTTTTCACCCCGTCCACTCCTCCTGCTCCTTCCACTTTCTCCTTCCCATCCCCATCCCACCCCATATACACTCCTCATGGAGGGTAAGACTTTTGTCATTATTTTCAAATGGTCATTTGTTGCTTGGCCAGTTCTTATTGGAGCACACATGGTTCGTGAATGATATTTTGAAAGTCATATTGTTAATGTACCAGATTACATAATAGTGTAGGTAACTATTTGACAAATTATGAAAAAATACAAAATTTTGATTTCATATGATATTCTCCCAGAACTCTAAATAAAGTTTCAGTTTAAATTGGACAGAAAGATGTTTGGTTGTTGTGACGACTTAAATATAATATAGAAAATTGTCGGCAGAACAAGATATTGTTTTTAAAATACAGGGATGAATGAAAAATACTCTCTTAAACAGATATGACATTGCAAAAGAAATAATTACACTATGTTTTTTATTGTTTTTATTGAGCTATATATTTTTCTCTGCTCCCCTCTTTCCTCCACTTTCCTTTTACCGTCTCTCATGATCCTCACACTCCCAATTTACTCAGTAGGATTTGTCTTTTTCTATTTCCCATGTAGATTAGATCAATGTATGTCTTTCTTAGGGTCCTCTTTGTTGTCTAGGTTCTCTAGGGTTGGTAATTACACTATATTTTATAATGGTTGTATGAAGTAAATTAAAATGCCAGCAAGGTTTTTTCTTGGTAATGCTTTCAGTTGGGTCAATTTACTGTATAGATTTGCTTTTTATGTTAATTGTAGTGTGTGTATGTAACTCAGTGGTAAAATTTATGAGGTAGACTTTTGTGTGTTCCTAATTTAAGTCTTT
Source organism: Alexandromys fortis (assembly GCF_014885135.2). Lineage (NCBI taxonomy): Eukaryota > Metazoa > Chordata > Mammalia > Rodentia > Cricetidae > Alexandromys > Alexandromys fortis. The sequence goes on from NW_026068295.1 coordinate 356,769, forward strand.
AGTACCAAAATAAACAAAAAATATATCATGTTAGTTTACAGGCTTCTTGAGTGTATACAATCATAACAACATAAAGAGATAAAATCATCTTCTCAGTGTTGTCATGACTTTAATATTAGAGATGGTGCTCCACTAATAAAACACTTTACTAGGAATACTCACATACTGTTTATTAGGAGGACACTTTTATAATCCATATTATAAAAGAGATTATACATGTATTTTGTTACTAGGTTGGCAAATGGCTTGCTGGTTCTGATAGAATTCTCATAGAATTCTGCACTAAAGCCATCTGGCCCAAGGGAGTTTTGGTTGGGAGACTTTTAATGATAGCTTCTATTTCACTAGGGGTTATAGGTTTATTTAGATTGTATATCTGATTGATGTGTGATGTCCTTCTGTATATGTGTTGCTTTTATTGGTTGATGAAGAGCTCTTTTGGACAATGGTTTAGCAGAGTACAGAGAAGTGGAAAATCTGAACAGAGATATATAGAGAGGGTAGGCATAGTCAAAGAGATGCCATGTAGCTGCCAAAAGAGAAAGACACTGCCAGAACCTTTCCTAACAGTTTTATACAGCCTCCTGGTGATACACAGATCAATAGCAATGGGCTAATTTAAGATGTAAGAGTTAGTTAAGAATTTGAGCTATTGGACAAACAGTGTTGTAATTAATATAGTTTTGTATGATTATTTGGGACTGTGTGGCAAGGAAACCAAATGTATAATCTCTTTTTACATCTGATCTTGATTAAACTGTGGTTAGTGGTACCTATTGAGAAAATTATTCATTTCTTTTAAATTTTCCAATTTGTTTGAGCACAGGATGTTAAAGTATATCCTTATAATTCTTTAGATTTTCTCAGTGTGTGTTTTTATGTCCCCGTTTCATTTTACATTTTCTTAATTTGGATATTTTATATCCACCTAGTAATTAATTTATCTATGGTTTGACTATCTTATTAATTTTCTCGAAGTGCCAACTCTTTGTTTCATAGATTCATTGTACTGTTCTTATTGTTTCTATTTTATTAATTTCAGCCCGAGTTTGATTGTTCCTTGACACCTACCCATTTTGGATGTGATTTCCTTCCTCCCTCCCTCCCTCCCTCCCTCCCTCCCTCCCTCCCTCCCTCCCTCCCTTCCTTCCTTCCTTCTTCCCTCTTTCCTCCCTCCCTCCTTCCCTCCCTCCCTCCCTCTCTCCATTTCTTCCTTCTTCCCTCTCTCCCTCAATCTTTCCCTCCCTCTCTTTCTCCCTCTTTCCCTCCATCTCTCTCTTCCTCCCTTTCTTTTTCTTTTTGTCCTAGAGCTTTTAAGTGTATAAGATGACATGTCTTCAGTTATCTTTTATGTAAGCATGTAGCACTACAAACTACCTCTTAGTAGTCCTTTCTTTGTGTTCCATGGTGCTCCAAATTGCCTCAGATTTTTTAAAGAAAACTTTAGATTTAACATTTTAATTTGACCAATATATCCATTTTTACTATTATATCTTCAATAACTAAGATTTTTTCTTCCATCTTTTGTATTCTGCTGGTGAAGCTTGCTGCTATAGTTCCTGTTTGAATACCCAAATTTTTCAATTCTAGCATTCCCTTGATATTTTTTTTTATCATTATCCTTCAATAGTCAGGTCTCAAACAGTTTTATTCATTTCCTTGTACTGTTTGTATTTTCCTGATTTTCTTTAAGGATTTCTTAACATTCCTGGATTTCTTCATTAAGGGCTTCTATCATCTTCACACATACTGTTTTTAGGTCTTTTTCTTGGGCTTCGCCTATGTTGAAATATTCAGTGTTTGCTATTGTAGAGTTGCTGGGCTCCAGTTAAGACATATTTTCTAGATGTTATTGGTTATGCTTTTATGATGATGTTCAGGTAACTGTAATTGGGATGCTTTTAAGTCTGGGTGATGATATTTGGCTTTGTCTCTATTGGTTAAGTGTTTTACTCCTTGGAGTTTCTACATTTGGAGAGTGTGATGACTGCGGGCTGCCCAGTATAAAATTTTATGTGGATCTGATTCCATGGCCTGCTCAGCTGGTCTGTTCACAAAGCATGACTGCTAATGAATTGTGGGAGAGAGACTAAAAGTGGAAAAATCTATGGGATCCAAAGGCGATTCAAAGAGGAGATTAGGGAAAGTTGCCAGAGGTATTTTCCTGCTGAGCTGGCGATGATAATGGGGAATTTGATTTGGAAGAAGACAGGGAGAAAAGAAAATTTACAGGCAGCCTACCTAGCTTTCTGGTAGGCATGGACTATGGATTATCAGGGTTAGGGTCATACTTAAAACAGATAAGTTATCATCATACAAAAGTGCATTTTGATATTTATATTCTTATATGGGGAAATGCTATTTTCAGCTCCAATCAGTTAACCCTTTCTTTGAAATCAACAACAGTGAATACAGATACAAATAGAGGCTCAAGGTGCTGAGAATAAGTGGTAGTTGAATGTTTAACTCTAAGCAAGGCATTTATACTACACCATCCAAAGGTAGGAAACATCTCAAAGAAAGGCCTGGAAAGAATGTAAGGCCTGGAAGATATGCGAAAGGCTGCGAAATTCTGTCTTCTGGTCATGGCATAATCAAAGTAATCTTGATTCCAGTGAAGCTTTGGTTGTCTGCATAAGACTGTACCTACCAATAGCCAATTACTGATCACATATCAGCATAATGGGCTCTAATCCACTTTGATGAACTATGGTTTACTAACAGGTTCTGTGAAAGGGCCAATAATTGTCTTCATTTGTATACATGAAGGAGCTTACCAGGCATTTCTAAACCCGTGGTCCTAGAAAGATCCTGATTGAATTCACTTGACCTCTAAAACAAAACAAAGCCACAAAAGCATGAATATAGAAATGATAATATCAGTAAGGAGGGAGGATTTATAGTGATGAGATGGAGATCATAATGGGTATAACAATGAGTGAATGTTACATATATATATAATGGATATATATTATATTATAGATGTATAAAATATATCTATATATATATAGTCAAACATAACTAACCAAGTAAAATTTTAAGTCATACTTATTGGTTTTTCTATATTTTCTAATAAGGATCAGTACTTTCTGGTTAAAATATAAGATGGTGAAGAAAATATCATTGATACTCAAGAACAGCTGTGATACATTACTTGTATTTTACAATACTTTTTAAGTATTTGTAATAATAACATATCTTCATATGTAAGACATATTTTCATCCTTGAAACTTACATCAGACTTTCCGGCATAGCTTTTTTTCATTTTTCACAAAGAATGCTTGTATTTATTGAAGAAGTTGTGTTTGGTATTTTTTTTTGCTACCTATTTTATTTGTTATCTTTTGATATTCATGTCTGTGTCTCCTTACTGTGTTTTCAGGGGTGATCCTTTATATGAGCTTGTGGTATATGTTTTAATTCGAGAGCCTTGTTGGGGAAAAGCTGAAATGATGGAGATAACTAACATGCATACTCTAAGCCTGGAGTATCAGGGGATCTGTTGTGAGGGACTCCTGTCTTTATAGAACAAGTCTTTAAGGAGTTGCACTCTTGGGAGGAGAAAGACAGGAGAAACCACTGCTTTAATGAGGAGGTTTGGTTATCAAATCTCTTGAGAAGACAGACTGTATGATTCAGGCTGTGACCTAACTCAATATTCCTGTCATTTTAGGAATCAATGCCAGATCTCTCTCTCTCTCACACAGGAGTTTCTCCTGACTGCTCTAGTCTGCCTGAATTTTCTGAGACAAATTATCCATTCTCAGCATCCAGGTGAGATATTAACATTGTTCCTCTTGAAGCCAAACAGATATCAGCATCTTAGTAATTGCTGTGGCAACAAAAACAGGTAGATTTTTACTGGAATTCATTGTGGGAAACAATGATGAAAGACTGTATTAAGATGTTGAGAAACAGAACTCCCTGTACTCCCATACAGCTCCAATCAGTGGTTCATAATCTTGTATTTGCACTGTTATCCTACTGGCTCTAACTGAGCTCCTCTAGTAATCTCACCAAGGAAAGGTCCAATTTTTTTCTGACTAGAGATTTGTCTCTTCTCAAATATGATGAAACTTCCTGGAGAGACACAACTAACACTTTCCCCAGACAGAGTATCCTCAGTAGACAAAATTAACCATTTCGCCAAAGTCTGAATTGGTCAACCAGAGAGTTTATTAAGATTACTTAAGTAAGTATAGGTGAGGAGTTACGTGTAGAGCAGGGAGACTCAAATGCAGCTGTACCACCAAAACCCTCATCCTTACACTGATGATAACTCAGGAAATTTGCATTCTCAGTATGCCTTGAAGGCTCCACAGGCTGTAAAGTCACCACCCATCTGTGGCAGTGTCATTCTGCTTTATGCAGGTCTGATAATCAGTGTCTCCTCTCATAGTGAAATCTCAGTCTCACGATTCTCTCTTCCCTTCCTGGAGGGAGAGTTTCAATTCAGAGGATGTCTCCATTCCCCATTAAATTTTTCCACATTTGTGTGTGTGTGTGTGTGTATGTGTGTGTGTTATGCATGTGTATGTGAACATGAATGCAAGTGTATGTAGAAATCTGATATTGTTCCCAAGAGCCACCTTAATGGGTTCTCTACCTTTTCCTTGAGGAAGTGCCTCTCAATCAAACCCAGAGCTCATCAGACAACTAGTCTTAATGGCCATATTGCATGGGTGATCCCCTGTCTTGTCTCCAAAGGCTGGAACTACAGAAGGGTCTATGTACCCAGTTGATGCTTCTACAGATTTCTGTTGGTTTGATCTCTGGTTCCTATGCTATGTGGCATGCACTTAACACGTTGAACCACCAATCCAGTCCCCATCAGGTATATTCTTATACTCATGTTGGGGCAAGTATTTGTGAACTATATTAGATGCTGAAGACTACAAAATGGAAAGCTTAATGTTAGAAATTATTTGTTTCATGGTTCTTTAGGTTAAAGGCCAAAACCACAAAGCTGGTTTTCTAGTGATTTTATTTCATATATTGCTACTGTTCATGTTGTTTGTTTTCTTTTTGCCCCATTTCTTTCCCATCAGATTCACCACAAACATGAAATCTGTAAACCAAACAGTTGTTTCTGGATTCATTCTCCTGGGACTCACAGATGATAAAGAACTGCAGCTCATCATCTTCAGTGTATTTCTTTTCATGTATCTTGTCACAGTCCTAGGAAACCTGATGATCATTCTGGCCACCAGCTCTGAGTCCCATCTCCACACCCCCATGTACTTCTTTCTTTCTGGCCTTTCTTTTAATGACATCTTTTTGGTCACATGCACAATTCCAAAGATGCTGGTAAATATACAAACACAAGACCATAATATTACCTATATAGGATGCCTGACTCAGGTCTGCTTTGTTTTGATGTCTGTTGGTATGGAAAATTGTCTTCTTGCAGCAATGGCATATGACCGTTATGTTGCTATTTGCCATCCTCTTAGGTATAGGATCATCATGAACCCCTGCCTCTGTATTCTAATGGTAACATTGTCTGTGATGGGGAGCATGGCGAATGCCCTGGTAAATGGTCTGATGGTGTTACATCTATCCTTCTGCACAGAGTTGGTAATCCCACATTTCTTCTGTGAACTTACACAGATTACTAAACTTGCCTGTTCCAATACTCTTATTGACAACATACTTATATACATTTCATCTTGCATATTTGGCGGTGTTCCTCTCTCTGGCATCATTTTGTCTTATAGTCAAATTGTATCCACTGTCTTAAGAATGCAGTCATCAGGAGGAAGACACAAAGCATTTTCCACCTATGGGTCTCACCTGTCAGTTGTCTCCTTATTTTATGGAACAGGTTTTGGTGTCTACATTAGCTCAACAGTTACAGAATCGTCCAGAAAGACTGCTGTGGCTTCAGTCCTGTACTCTGTGGTCCCTCAAATGATGAATCCTTTTATCTATAGTCTGAGGAATAGAGACATGAAAAACACCTTGAAGAGACTCATTAGTAGAATACTTTCTCCTCTATGACACATGATTTCCTCTTGATTGGAATATCTACAATGAACAAGGGAAACATAATTTTTTTCTGATCCAGAACACCAGATTCTTCTGAACCATATTCTTCTAAATGTCTTTATAGTGAAATGACTAAGCACTTTCTGGGTTCCTGATTGTTAGGTCTCCAAAACAGGGAGAACAAAATGGCAGCGTTGATAAAAATATTTCAGGGTGATGGTCCTCAAAAAGCACTTCTCAAAAGTCCTTAATGGCTGGCTGAGAACTCCTGTTCTCAACATTCATACCTGAACTTTCCTATATCGGCCATTGTCACCTGAATGCTTTCAACCACAACTGATGCACCTCCAGAGTGCTGGTCATAACCTGGCTGGCTATTCCAGTATTTGAGTTGTCTCCTTCCCAACTTGCCCCTATACAACCAAACAAACTGTCCCAACTTGGCATTGTCCTTTACAATCTGAAGTGGACTGATAGCTTTTAATTAAATTTGTTGTTTCTTTTCCATGGAGTTTGGTTGTGTCCAGTGGTTTCTTTGTTGTTCCTACTTATATTTGATGCTAAGACCTGGGAGAGATTCCTGAGTTCTCCTTGGGTATCTGATCCTTCTATTAAAGAACTTTCTATTCAACCATCCTGTGATATGGATCATTTATCTCTGTATGTCTCTGCCATTCACCATACTTAGTTCCAAATTTTAGGGTTCATCTCTTTAGCAGTTACTCTCCTCCACCTACTATACCCCATCGCCTCCCCTCATCTACTTAGGTAAGTGCCCTACAGAGTTGCTTGGGTTTGTTTCCAATAGAGTTGGATGGATATAATGTGTTTTTCTTAAAAGCCAAGCTATGTCTCATGGTATGGGCATTATACTGAGAAACCTCAATCCACTTGGAATGGAGTTTTGATCAGGTTTCTGTACTTATGCACCTTGTGTCTGACTGTATCTCAGTGTTTCACACTTCTGCTTTCTTATGCTCTGTAACCCCTATCACCTTGTGTTTATATACATTGCTGGTATATAAATTATCACTGATTATCAGTGTTAGTGGTCAGAAACTGGCATATTTAACATCAAAATTCTCACAAATCTTATCAACTTTTGTTAACACTATGGCAAATAATCCAAATATCCTGTTTTAATTTTTTAAGCAATCTTTTCTCATTTTACTTACCTATTCCATTTCCCACTCTCTCCCCTTTTCCTACCCTCCCTACCTTTCCTCTGCCACCTCCAATCATCAGAGAGGGTAAGGCTTCCCATGGGGCGTCTACAAAGTCTGACACATCAATTTGAGGCAGGACAGAGCCCCACCCCCCTCTATCAAGGCTGACTAAGTTATCCCTCCAAAAAAAAAATGGTCTCCAAAAAGCCAGTTCAAGCCCTAGGGATGAATGCCAGTGACCCCACAGAGTGCACAAGCCACACAACTGTTGCACACATTCAGATGCCCTAGTTTGGTCCTATGCAGAGTCCCCTGCTCTCAGTCCAGAGTCAGTGAGCTCCGACTGGCTCATGACAGTTGCTCTGTGGGTATCCCCATCATGGTCTTGACCCTTTTGGTTGTATTATCACTATTCCCTCTCTTTGACTGGTCACTGAAGGCTTGGCCCTGTGCATAGCTGTGGATCTCTGCATCTGCTTCCATTAGTTGCTGGGTGATGGTTCTATGATGACAACTAAAATAGTCATCAATATGATTACCGGTGAAGGCACCCTCTCCACTATTGTTTAATGTCTTAGCTAGGGTCATTCTTGTGGACTAATGGTGATTTCCCTAGTGCCAGGTTTTACGCTAACCCACAATGGTTCCCTCAATCAAGATAGCCCTTTCCCTGCTCTCCCTCTCTGCCCTTCCCCCATCTTGACCATTCCTTTCCTTCATGTCCTCCTCCCTCCCCTTCTTTTCTTTCCCTCCCCTTCAGCCATCTCTTTTTCTCCCACATACTCCTGATTTCTCAGGAGATTTTGTCTTTTTCCCCTACCCAGGGGGAATCCATATGTTTCTCTTAGGGTTCTCCTTGTTATCTAACTTCTCTGGGGTCATGGAATATAGACTGGTTATCATTTAATTTGTATTTAGTATCCACTTATGGGTGAGTACATACTGAGTTTACCTTTGTGGGTCTGAGTTAACTCACTTAGTTAACTCACTAAGGATTTTTTTTTTGTTCCATCTATTTCCTAGCAGATTTCAAGATGACATTTTCCCCCTACTGAGTAGTACTCCTCTGTGTAAATGCACATTTACTCTATACATTCTTTGATTGATGGACATCTAGGTTGTTTCCAAGTTCTGGCTATTATGAATAATGCTGCCATGAACATTGTTGAACAAATGTCCTTGTGATATGAGTGGGCATCTTTTCGATATATGACCAAGAGTGATATTGTTGGGTCTTGAGGTAAATTGATTCCCAATTATCTGAGAAACCACCATACTGCTATTTAACGTGAATGTACAAATTTGCACTTCCATCAGCCATCAAGGAGTGTTTCCATTACTCCAAATCCTTTCCAGCAGTGTTTTTTTATTTTAGCTATTCTTACTGGTGTAAGATTGTATCTCAGAAGAATCATTTTTGATTTGTATTTCCATGATGGCTAAAGATGATGAGCAATTCCTTAAGTATCCTTCAGAAATTTGAGATTCTTCTGTTGAGAATTCTCTGTTTAGATCTGTAGCCCACTTTTTAATTGGATTATTTGGGATTTTGATATCTAGTTTTTTGAGTTCTTTGTAAGTTTTGGAGATCAGTCCTCTGTATGACATGGGGTTGGTGAAGATCTTTTCCCTTTCTGTAGGCTGCCCTTTTTTCTTAGTGACTGATGTCCTTTGCCTTTCAGAAGCTTCTCCATTGCAGGAGGTTCTATTTATTGATTGATGCTTTCAGTGTCTGTGATACTGGTGTCATATTTAGAAAGTGGTCTTTTTTGCCCATGCATACAAGGCTACTTCCCACTTTCTCTTCTATGAGCTTCAGTTTGGCAAGATGTCTTTTATCCATTTGGACTTGAGTTTTGTGCATGGGGATAGACATCAATCTATTTACATTCTTCTACATGTTGACATCCAGTTATGCCAGCACCATTTGTTGACTATGCTTTCTTTTTTTTTCATTCAATAATCTTAGCTTCTTTGTCAAAAATCAGGTGTTCATATGTGTGTGACTTAAGATCAGTTACTTTGATTCAGTGCCACTGGTCCAGCTGTCAGTTTTTATGCCAGGACCCAGCTGTTTTATTACTATAATTCTATTGTAGAGTTTGATATCAGGGATGGTGATAAAAAAGTTTGTTTACTGTATAGGATTTTTTTTCAGTTGAAGTTGAGTATTGTTCTTTCGAGGTCTATAAAGAATTGTGTTGGGATTTTGATGGGGTTTTTTTGAGTCTGTAGATTGATTTTGTTAAGATTGCCATTTTAATTATTTTGATCCTAGCTACCCAAGAGCATGGGAGATCTTTCCTTTTTCTCATATCTTTTTCAATTCTTTCTTCAAAGACATAAAATTCTTTTTGTGCAGGTCTTTCTCTTTTCTGGTTAGCATTGTCCCAAGATATTTTATGTTACTTGTGGTTGGTTAGTCTAAAGGCTGATGTTTCTCTTCTTTCTGTCTTTTGTATTTTATCATTTGTATTTAGGAGGGCTAATGACTTTTTGGTTGATCTTGTATCCTGCCTCCTTACTGAAGGTGTTTATCAGCTTTAGGAATTTGCTGATAGAATATTTGTGGTTACTTATGTATCCTATTCTATCATATCATCTGAAAATAGAGAAAGTTTGACTTCTTCCATTCCAGTTTGTATCCTTTTTATCTTATTTTGTTATATTATTGCTCTAGTTAGAACTTCAAGTACTATATTGAATAGAAATGGAGAGAGTGGACAACCTTGTTTTGTTCCTGATAACAGTGAAATTGCTTTGATTTTCTCTTTATTTAATCTGATGTTGGCTGTTGGCCTGCTGTATATTGCCTTTTATTATGTTCTTTGTATTCCTGATATCTCTAAGACCTTTATCATGAAGGAGTGTTGGATTTTGTCAACGGCTTTTCCAGCATCAAATGACATGATCATATTTTCTTTCAGTTTATTTATATAGTGAAATACACTGACAGATTTTTGTATGTTGACCTAATGAATCTTTGGATTTCCTGAGTGTCTGTTGTTGTGTCTACCTTTTTAAATCTAAGTTTGTTAATCGGGATATTCTCTCTCTCCCTTCTGATTTGTTTGGATAAGGGTTTTTCTATCTTGTTGATTTTCTTGGAGAAACAGGTTTTTGTTTCATTGATTCTTTTCTTTGTTTGTTTCTGTTTTATTATGTTCAGCCCCCACTTTGATTATTTCCTGTCATTTTCGTCTCCTGGATGAGTCTGCTAATTTTTTCTAGATGTTTCACTTGTGCCGATAAATTGCTTGTGTGAGATTTCTCTACTTTCTTTAAGTAGACACTTAGTGCTATGAACTTTCCTCTTAGCACTGTTCTCATAATGTTCCATAGTTTTGTGTAAGTTGTACATTCATTTTTGTTCAATTCTGGGACATCTTGATATTTCTTTCTTGAACCAGGGGTGATTCATCTGAACATTGTTCAATTTCTATGAGTTTACAGACTTTCTGTAATCAGTGTTGTTGACATCTAACTTTAAACCATGGTGATCTGATAAGATACAGGGGGTTATTCCACTCTTTTTATCTGTTGAGGTTTGCTTTGTTACCAAGTATGTGGTCAGTCTTATAGAAGGTTCTATGAGGTGCTGAGAAGAAACTATATTCTTTTGTATTAGGTCAAATGTTCTATAGATCTCTGTTAAATTCATTTGAGTTATAAAATCTGTTAGTTCTCTTATTTCTCCATTAAGTTTCTGTCTAGAAGACCTGTCCATTGGTGAGAGTGGGGTATTTAAGTCTCCTGCTATTAGTGTGTGTGTGGTTTAATGTGTGATTTATGCTTTAGTAATGTTTCTTTTAGATATATAAATGCTCTTGTATTTGGGCATATATGTTAAGATTTAAAACTTCCTCTTGATTGTTTTTTTTTCCTGTGATGAGTATGAAGTATTCTTCATCTCTTTTGATTGATTTTAGTTTGAAGTCTATCTTGTTAGATGTTAAAATAACTATATCTGCTTGTTTCTTAGGTACATTTCATTGGAAAATCTTTTCCCATTCCTTAACTCTGAGATAATGTCTGTTTTTGAGGTGAGGTGTGTTTCTTTTATGCAGCACGACAATGGATCCTGTTTTTGTTTCCATTCAGTTAGTCTGTATCTTTCTATAGGTGAATGGGGTTCATTAATTTTAAGAAATGTTAATATCTGTGATTGTTAATTCCTGTTACTTTTCGGTGGCAGTGTTTGTGTATTTCCATTCTTTGGAATTTGCTGTTGTGAGGTGTGAGGTTATCTATTGCTGTGATTTGTGAATGCAGCTAAGTTCATTGGGTTCATGTTTTCCTTTTAGTACTTTCTGTAAGACTGGATTTGTGAATAGGTATTGCTTAAATCTTTTTTTTTTTTTTGTCATGGAATATCTTTCTTTCTCTGTCTATGGTTATTGAAAGTTTAGAGGGTATAGTAGTCTGGGCTTGAATCCATGTTTCTTAATGTCTATAACATATCCATTCATGACTTTCTTTCAGAGTTTCCACTGAGAAGTCAGATGCAATTCTGATAGGTTTGCCTATATGTGTTACTTTACCTTTTCCCTTTGTGCCTCTTAATATTCTTTCTCTATTCTGTATGTTTAGTTTTTTTTATTATTATATGGTGAGAAGACTTGTTTTGGTCCAGTTTATTTGGTGTTCTGTAGGGTTCTTGTACATTCATAGGCATAGCCTTCTTAGGTTGGCAAAGTTTTCTGTTATGATTTTGTTGAATATATTTTCTGTGCCTTTGATCTGGAGTTCTCCTCCTTCTTCTAGACCTAGTATTCTTTGGTTTGATCTTTTCATGTTGTCCTGGATTTTCTGGATGTTTTATGTTAAGAATTTGTTGGATTAAACATTTTCTTTGGCCAATTAATCTAATTTCTTTATTGTATTTTCAACTTCAGAGGTTCTCTCTTCAATGTCTTCTGATCTGTTGGTTATGTCTGCATCTGTAGTTCCTGTTCATTTTCCCAGATTTCCATTTCTAGAATTGCCTTGAGTTGTGTTTTCTTTACTGCTTCTATTTCAACTTTTAAGTCTTGAACTGTTTGAACTGTTTGTGTCACATGTTTGTATTTTCTTGGATTTCTTTAAGAAATTTAATGATGTCTTCCAATTTTTGTTTTTCTTTTCCTCCGTTTCTTTAAGGGAATTTTTCATTTCCTCTTTAAGATTCTCTATGATCTTCATAAAGTTAAATTTAAGATCATTTTCTTCTGCTTCTTCTGGGTTAGGATGTTGAAATCTACTTGTTGTAAGACCACTAAGTTCTGGTGTTTCTGTATTGGTCTTTGTTGAATGTGTTGTTGAATGTATCCTTGCAATGGTGCCTATACATCTCTTCATCCAAGGAGTGAAGGTGGAATTGGGCTTCAGAGGGTCTCTCGTTCTTCAATTGGTGCCAGTGGGGACTGCATCTTAGGTAGTTATTCTTCCTCCTATTCCAGGTGGGTCTGTGCCTCTGGTAGTCATTGATGCAGCTCTGGGGCTCCTCTCCAGGTACAGTCAGGGCCAAAGCTTCAGTGGTTGCAAATACTGTGGGGGATGGTTGCAGATGTGGAATGGCATCCCTAGGGTTTCTGGGGCTTGGTGGTTGGGAATTGTGTGTAGGATGTGCCTCTCAGGTCTAGGGTCTAGAGAGCAGGGCTCTCTATCCAGTGACCCAGCTACTCACCTCTCCAGGAGTAGTCAGGGCAAGGCTCTGGTGGTAGAGATGTGGTAGGGGATGGCTGTGGGTTTGAGGAGGCTGCTTCCAGGTCTCTGAGCTATGCCAGCTGAGGGTGGGGTATTAGATTTGCCTCTGGGGGCTGGGGTCTTGCAAACAAGGTTCTTCAGCTGAAAACACAGATACTCATCTCTCCCAGGGCAGTCATGGAAAAATCTCTGGCAGTCAAAGACATGTAGCGGATGGTTGTGGGTTTGGGGAGACTGATTCCAGCTCACTGGTGTTTTGCCATGTAGAAGTGGGGCTCGGGATATGCCTTTGGGGTCTAAAGAGCAGTGTCTTCCCGCTAGGTACACAGACCCTTACCTCTCTGGAGAAGTCAGGGCCAAGGCTCTGGTTGTCAGAGATTCCAAATCTCTTATCTTTAAGGCACTCTACATCTCTTTGAACAAATATCAAATCCAAAGCTCCTTTCAAGGCTGATCACAGTCTTAAATCCACAACTCCATCTGCCTTTGATTTAGACATAGATGACCTGGACTGGCCACAGGCACACACAAGTCCTCAGATGTTGTAGAAAATCTCTCAGCCAGTAACCTTTAAGTTACCCACCCACTTGGGTATGTCCTCATATACTATAAATGCTGATGTAAAGCAGTCTGCTCTCTCTTCTGGCTACTGGATTCGGTTGCTATTCCCCGTACTAGTAGAGGACTGGGATCTGTGAATCTATCCTTAAATAAATTACCATTAATTACACTCAATTCTGAGGTAGTGTGGCCTTTCTTTTTAGTCTCTATCTTCATCTGGTGCCCCACGTGGATCCCAAGTCCACACCTACCAGGTGGACTGGTCTAAAAGGCTCAAACAGTTCATGGCCAAGAACGTCTCCTATACCCTCCCGCCGTGGTTGCTTTCACCTACTAAGTGGTTTTATTTATTTATTTATTTACTTACTTATTTATTTATTTTTGTAAAACTCTGCCACAGCAGAGCTAAGTGTGCAGTGATTTGGAAATTTCCCAAGCTCACATGCACACACCACCACAGCTGCTTTGTGTTTCCACCTCATGAGTTCTGGACTCCTCACTCTGTGTACAGAATTAATTTAATTGCTTTTAATTTGTCAAGCAAAGCATATTCATCAGTATTTAGCCAGGCACCAAGACAGAAAACCAAAGAGGCTCAGGACTCTTTGTGCTACCACTGGTTGCACTGCCACCAGCTGCTATTCTTCACCACACAGATGCAACCGGCTACAATTGCAACACCTGGTGGACAATAAAGGCCATGACCTGCTGCAGCAATGGAATACCCAGATTAACATTCCCGCAGTCCCAGTATCTCATATTTCTGGGAAGGATATATAAGGTACTATACACAAAGGTCACTAGCCATTCAGGCTGTAAAAGAACACAAAGCAACTAGCAAACATTTAGAGGTACCAACAGCTCTACTTTTAATGGATAACTGAGAAACCAATATGGATTAAACAATGGCCTTTGACAGAAGACAATCTCTACAATCAAGAATTCCTCTGCCTTCTCTATTACCAAAAAGATGGCCTCTTCTATTTATTGTTTAAAAGATTGTTTCTTCACTATACCCTTACAAGGAAAGGACAGAAAAAAAAATTGCCTTCATAGTGCCTACTTATAACAATTCTCAGTCTATTAGGAGATATCAATATACCATCCTCCCACAAGGAATGCTCACTAGCCCCATCCTGTGTCAATACTTTGTAAGTCAGCCATTGATAATAATATGTAAAAAATTTCCCAACTCTATAATTTACTATTACATGGCTAACATTTTGATATCTGATTCAAACATAGATACTTTAGAAAGAATGTTTGAAGAAGCAAATAAAGTTTTGCCAAAATGGCTTTACAAATTGCTCCTGAAAAAATACAGAGAGGAGATTCTGTCAATTACTTAGGTTATAAAATAGGTTTACAGAAAATTGGGACAAAAAGACACAAATTAGGTGAGACCTTGAAGTCTCTTAATGACTTTCAAAGATTGTTAGGTGACATTTCCAGTCTATGACCAGATTTTGGGATAACTCCTAATCTAATAGTTCATTTAAACAAAACCTTAGATGATGATAAAGACTTAAATAGTCCTAGAGAATTGACAGTTGAAGTGGAAAAGGAATTGATTGTCATTGAAGAAAAATTACAGGAGGAAT
>NW_026068295.1:371791-385021 GCF_014885135.2 Alexandromys fortis
TACATATATATATACATATATATATATATATATATATATAATTAAAGGTCATAGTTAAAACCTTTTGTTTATAGTTAGACAAAAAGGGGGAAATGTTGGTAGATATTCAATCACACTGTGAACTTTGAGTTTGTATTCGTGTTAATTAAATAAAATTAGCCTTGGGTCAGGAGACTGAGTTAGCAACTTGTGGAAAGACAGTAATCATAGAGCACTGGAGGGCATCTGGATGACATAGTTGAATCAGAAGTAGTAGGGAGGGATTTGGAGTCATGTTACTCTTAGGAAAAAAGGTGCTCCTGAACCTCTCTGAGTTATTCAGGTTTTCACTCCAGCCTTTGAATCTCAAGTCTTATTTATAAACAACATGATAGAGATTTAGTTAAAGCTATATTTATTAGCAGTATCAGAGTCAGTGCCTATGCAAAATCATTTCCTGCCAGGGCTGCTGCCTGAGCAGCTGGGCTGTTGCCAGAGAAGCAGGCTGGTGAATGTGAAGTCATGGTTGCTGGCTGAAAGAGCAGTAGAGTAAGGTAAAACAACTATTAGTTGGATTCATTCAGTATAACCATAGAGGTTAAGTATGAAGAAATGGAAAAGGAAATGAAAAGGCCTCCCAAGAAAGGGGTAGACAGTTATAGATACATGGGGAAGTACGGGACTGGAACAGGAAGATAAAATGAAGTGTGGGGATGGATGGAATGGCAAGTGAGAGAATACAGGGAGGGATAGGTAAAACTAACAGATATTTGAGAGGTTGTATGGAAACCTAGCAGAGTGAAACTTCTTAAAATATACACATATATAAAAGAAAACTAAAACAAGTTAACATATAACAGGGGAGAAAGAGCCAAAACTAGTCAGTTCTTGTCAACAGATGAAATCTCAATGCAATATTTGAGTTTTAGTTGATCAAGTTGTCTGTTACAGAGTCCATATAAAAATGCCCAAAATATTGAGGCTATTAAAAAATGTTCCCCAGTATAATAAAACTACAACAGCTATGATGCCCTGGGAAGAAATTCTTGCTTAAATTTTTATGATAATTAGGAACTTGGGCAGCTATACTTTTGCATACATAAATAGAACATAGTTTTAAAAAATAAAATAGAAAATAGACAAAAGAGATAATTAAAAAATCTTCACTTTGTAAAGAACCTTAAAAAGAATGTATGACTATTATGAGAGCAGTGGTATAGTTTATGTACACAATGCTAAGCTGTGGAAGCAAACTCATTTGCATTCAACTGGTCTCAGGGTCAGAGAATCAAGTGTTAAAAACTTTCCATTACTAACATTTAAGGATTGGAACTTCTGGGTTTAGAATAACAATTACGTATTTGTTCTAATGAGGAGCTTTGGACCTTGAGTCTCCAGAGATTAAGAAATCATGCATTCAGCTTGTGACCTACTCCAGGAAAGTCTTGAAATATCCCATACTTGTTTCAGACTTAATTAATTTTTAATGAAGCGCCCATTCTTTCATATAGTCTATTTGCATATTTAAGGGTGAGTTGTTTCATTTGCAATGTAGAGGTGAGTTACTTACATCATTCTTGTTGAAGCTAGACAAGAAATATAGACTCTACAACTAATTTCTAGAAAATAAAGAAGGTGTTTTAGGAGATAATAAACTTAGCAAGTCAGAACAGCATATAAAGAATGATTAGAAAAGATTCCACAGAGTTGGACGCCTATTATCATCATAGTCCATCATTGATAACCCTGAATCTTTCTTCTTAAACTCAGTCTATGTCATTCTTTTGTCCTTACTCTATTTTAGTGGGAGCTGCAATTTCATTCAGAGCAGAAAAATGTGCCATTCTCAAATACAGCAACTCTTAATATGCATTCAGGCATCACAGTCTGTGATGATGTTGGACAGTATATTTTGCATATATAAGGAACTAGATAGCCACAAGTAGGTGGGACAAACTGGCTGGGGTAGAATTAAAACTGGTTTCCTCACACACCATTCCTGGTGGCTAAATTGGAAAGATCAAAGCACATATAAGATTGCTTTCTAACAAATCTCATTTTATAATGCTGCTTGTAGTTCATGCATTTCACTAACTTCTTACCACTCTCCTTAAGGTTCACATATGACATGGATATTGGAAACAAATCTGTGCCTTCTGAAATTTTTCTGCGTGGACTGACAGATGATAAAGAGCTGGAGTTCATCATCTTTGACTTTTTCCTAGGCATGTACCTGATCACAGTATTTGGAAACATTCTTATAATATTGGCTATCTATTGTGACTCCCATCTCCACACCCCCATGTATTTATTTCTCTGTCATCTATCTGTTAATGACATGTATTTAGTCAGCATCACAGTTCCAAAGATGCTGGTGAACATACAAACACAGGATCAAAGAATCACTTATGCAGGCTGCCTTAGCCAGAGCTTCTTTGTTGCAGTTCGTACTGTTTTTGAGTGTTTTCTCTTAGGAGTAATGGCCTATGACCGCTATGTAGCCATTTGTTACCCTTTAAGATACACAGTACTGATGAATCCCTGCTTCTGTATTATTCTGGTTCTTACCTCTCTATTCATTAGCATTGTGAATGGTCTGTTGCATAGTCTGATGATGCTGCACTTGTCCTTCTGCTCTGACCTGGAAATCTTTCACTTCTTCTGTGAAATCGCACAAGTCATCAAACTGGCCTGTTCTGGTAGCCTCATTAACAATATTCTGATATTTGTTACAGCTTCTATTTTTGCTGGCATTCCTCTGCTTGGAATAATTTTCTCTTATATTCACATTGTGTCTACAGTATTGAATATGCCATCATCAGAAGGAAAATACAAAGCCTTTTTCACTTGTGGATCTCATTTGTCAGTTGTTTGCTTGTTTTATGGGACAGGTTTTGGTGTATACATTACCTCAGAGGTAATTGATTCACCAAGGGAAACCGCAGTGGCTTCAGTGATGTACTCCATAGTTCCTCCAATGATGAATCCCTTTATCTATAGTTTAAGGAACAGGGATATGAAGGAGGCACTGAAGAAAGTTATCGCTAGGATAACTTCCTTCTGTGATTTGCAGTGAACCTTGGACTTGTATTTCTAGAGTGAGTCAAAAAGACAGAATTGCAGCTGAGTCAAAATGTATGCTATCTCCTCTTTTCACCTGCCTTTCTTTGATTTTAATTTTTTGAAATTGGACACTGAGTTTAGCTTTTAATGTAATTCTATCTTATTCTATGTGTTTGGGTGTTTTGTGTATGTGTATGTAAGTATATTACATATATGCATAGAGTCCATATAAGCCAAAAGAGTGTCAGATCCTTTGAAGCCAAAACTGTAAATGTTTGTTACCAGCCAAGTAGGAATTGAATCCAGGTTCTCTAGAGGAAGAGGCACTGATATAACCACTGAGCAATTTCTCTAACCCATTATAATTCTGCTTTTATTAACATGCTTATGTATATGTCTGTCCACAAGCACATACACAGTTATATATGCATGCCACATGTGTGCAACTAACCCCTAAGGCCAGAAGAGGGCTTCAGATTTCCTTGAAAAGAAATAATGATGGTTGTGAGATGCTCAACTATAGTTCTAGAAAGTTAACCTCTGGAAAACATAAACTTAACCATAGAGCTTTGCTCAGCTCCCATTTTCACATAGTTTTAATCCTCTAAGCAGACTTTATTTCAAGTTATCAAGAAATGGGCTGTAAATAAGAGTTTCTAATTTTAGCCAGTGTGTGTGTGTGTGTGTGTGTGAGAGAGAGAGAGAGAGAGAGAGAGAGAGAGAGAGAGAGAGAGAGAGAGAGAGCATGTTCTATCTTTGGGGTACAATTCAATTGCTATCTTGGACCTAGGTCTGTGAATCAAAGATGTAGACATGGGCAATCTGTGAAGATAACACTGCTGCAAATAATTGTCTAAGAGTAGCTTTCTCTCCATTTTTATTTATTTATTTATTTATTTATTTATTTATTTTTTTGTTGAAAAAAATTTCCGCCTCCTCCCTGCTTCCCATTTCCCTCCCCCTCCTACCACTCCTCCCCAAACTCTAATCCCCCTCCCTCTCGAATCTGAAGAGCAGTTCGGATTCCCTGCCCCGTGGGAAGTTCAAGGTCCTCCCCACTCCATCCAGGTCCAGAAAGGTGAGCATCCAAACAGGCTATGCTCCCACAAAGCCAGTTCATGCAGTAGGATCAAAACCCAGTGTCATTGTCCTTGGCTTCTCATCAGCCTTCATTGTCCGCCATGTTCAGAGAGTCCGGTTTTATCCCATGCATTTTCAGTCACAGTCCAGCTGGCCTTGGTGAGCTCCTAATAGATCAGCCCCACTGTCACAGTGGGTCGGTGCACCCCTTGCGGTCCTGACTTCCTTGCTCATGTTCTCCCTCCTACTGCTCCTCATATGGACCTTGGGAGCTCAGTCCAGTGCTCCAGTGTGGGTCTCTGTCTCTCTCTCTCCATCCATCGCCAGATGAAGGTTCTATGGTGATATGGAAGATATTCATCAGTATGGCTATAGGATAGGGTCATTTCAGGTTCCCTTTACTCAGTTGCTCAAGGTACTAGCTGGGGACATCTCCCTGGACACCTGCCAGCCCCTCTAGAGTCAAGTCTCTTGCCAACCCTAAAATGGCTCTCTTAATTAAGATATATGTTTCTCTGCTCCCATATCCACCCTTCCTTTATCACAACCATCCCATTCCCCCAAGCTCTCCCCATCCTTCCCTTCTCACTTTTCTCTCCCCATTTCCCCTTATCTCCATCCCACCTCACCCCCAGGTTCCCAATTTTTGCCTGGCAATCTTGTCTACTTCCCATATCCAGGCAGATGACTCTATGTTTTTCTTTGGGTTCACCTTCTTATTTAGCTTCTCTAGGATCACAAATTATAGGCTCAATGTCCTCCATTTTTTTCTTGACAATATTTTTATTAGTTGGTAAACAAAGTAGTTCAGGATGATTATGAGATATTTGAAATTCATCAATGTGTATTAAGACTTTTAAATATTATTTAAGAATTTCATAGCCATGTCCAATATATCTCTGTTAAATATGTTCCTAGCCTTCCCTGAATTTCTTTTCCTACTCTTGTAAATTTCATGCACTCTTGTTTTAAACCCACTGAATTGCAAGAAAAAAAAAGTTCCAAATTTTATCTTCATGTTTGTTGTTTACCTTATATAAAATATGGAAAACATGAAAAATGTTGCAAAAAGATAATGTCTGGTGAATACCAATAAAAATTGATACGGCCATGTTAAAAAAAAAAAACACTGAATTCCATAGGCAATTCCAGAATAGGCATGAATGTAGAGATATATGCTGGAACACAGGCAATCCAACAAAGCAAACAGCAAACTATACCTCTCTAAGAACTTACACTTTGAAAATATGATATTGATGCCTTTTTTAAAAAAGCATGCCTGACTTAAAGAATATTCTGAAATAATGAATAAGGGGTCATCATCTTCATACAGTGAACACATATTTGGACAGGGTTATCCTTCAGATTCCAGAAGAGTGAGAAAATGCAACTGCTGTATCTCAGGATGAAGCTAGAGACACAGAAGCATAGACCATCTCCTGCTTAGTGATAAATTTTTTTAGAGGTTAAGCCAGATATCATTTCTCTAGTACACTATATGTGATACCTGCAAGCATGTATACACTTGTCACAACTAACATTTGCTTTTCTAATATGAGAATTAGTTACTTCTTATATGATGAATGAGAAATAGTCTACTTGCAGAAGTTGATATTATAGATTTGTTCTCAAATGTAATTGTGCGTTTTAGTATAATACAAAAGTACAGAAGATACAAAATCATATGAGGCAAGGTAGTCAAGGGGAAAGACATTGTGTTGCCATATTTAGCATTGATTATGAGTATCTGAATATTGATTCCTTGAAAAGTGTTATTTGCCCATGGTGTAACACATTCTATCACCTTCATGGATCCACTTTATGGTTAACTTGACTGAATTTGGAAACATTAAGATACAACCCTGGATTTGCCTATCAGAGCATATTGATAGAGTTTTAACTGTGGAGGGAAGATTCACCCTGAAGGATATTCCTAAGGGCTTGTGTCTCCAACTAAATGAAAAACTAAAAGGAGAAAGCACTCCGACTGCTGCTATTCCCCTTCCCTGCTTACTTATGAATAGATGTGGGTACTCTATTGTCATGCATACTCCTCCATTTTGGAATATCCTTAAAATAAGGAACCCCAAATAACATCTTGTTAGATATTTAGTCACACCAATGAGGAAAGTAACTAACAAATAAATCCTATATATCTGTATCAAATTTTATGACATAATCTTGATTGTTTTTATTTTGACTCATAAGATTGTATTAGAAAACATTTAATGAAACTGTAAATCCTAGATAGGCTCAGTTTCTGTGGGAGCCAAGTAAATAATAGATGTAGAGATAGCAGAAATGCTTTTTCAGATACTGACCTTGTTAATGAATAAACACATTTAATACATTGTTCTGTTTTTTCTTTGTTTTAATTAAAAAAAAATTCTGCCTCCTCCCAACCTTCCATTTCCCTCCCCTTTCCCCTACTCCTCTGTACCTCACCCCATTCCTCTACCCCTTCCTCTCCAGTCCAAAGAGCTGTCAGGCTACCCTGACCTGTGGGAAGTCCAAAGTCCTCCCTCTCTATCCAGGTCTAGGAAGGTGAGTATCCAAACTGGTTAGGCTCCCACAAAGCCAGTACATGCAGTAGGATCAAAACCCAGTACCATTGTCCTTGGCTTCTCATCAGCCCTAATTTTCTGCCATGTTCAGGGAGTCGGGTTTTATCCCATGCATTTTCAGTCCCAGTCCAGCTGGCCTTGGTGAGCTCACAATTGATCAGCCCCACTGCCTCAGTGGGTGGGTGTACCCCGCATGGTCCCGACTTCCTTGCTCATGTTCTCCCTCCTTCTGCTCCTCATTTGGACCTTGGGAGCTCAGTCCAGTGCTCCAATGTGGGTCTCTGTCTCTATCTCAATCAAAAACAAAATGAAGATTCTATAGTGATATGAAAGATATTAATCAGTATGGCTATAGGATAGGGCCATTTCAGGTTCCCTCTTCTCAGCTGCCCAAGGAACTAACTGGGGACATCTCCCTGGACACCTGGGAGCCCCTCTAGGGTCAAGACTCTTGCCAACCCAAAGATAGCTCCCTTAATTAAGATAAATACTTCCCTTCTCCCATATACACCCTTTATTTATACCAACCATCCCATTCCCCGAAGTTTCCCCCATCCTCCCCTTCTCACTTTTCTCTCCACATCTCCGCTTATCCCCAACCCATCCCACCCCCACGATCCCAATTTTTTGCCCAGCAATCTTGTCTACTTCCAATATCGAGGAGGATAACTATATGTTTTTCTTTGGGTTCACCTTCTTATTTAGCTTCTCTAGGATCACAAATTATAGGCTCAATACCCTTTATTTATGGCTAGAAACCAATTATGAGTGAGTACATCCCATGTTCATCTTTTTGGGTTTGGGTTACCTCACTCAGGATAGTGTTTTCTATTTCCATCCATTTGCATGCAAAATTTAAGATGTCATTGTTTTTTACCGATGAGTAGTACTGTAATATGCATATATTCCACACTTTCTTCATCCATTCTTACATTGAAGGGCATCTAGGTTGTTTCCAAGTTCTGACTATTACAAATAATGCTGCTATGAACATAGTTAAACAAATACTTATGATAGGGCATCTCTTGGGTATATTCCCAAGAATGGTATTGCTGGGTCCTGGGGTAGGTTGATCCCGAATTTCCTGAGAAACCGCCACACTGCTTTCCAAAGTGGTTGCACACGTTTGCTTTCCCACCAGGAATGGATGAGTACACCCCTTACTCCACAACCTCTCCAACAAAGGCTATCATTGCTGTTTTTTTTTTTTATTTTAGCCATTGTAACAGGTATTAGATGGTATCTCAAACTTATTTTGATTTGCATTTCCTTGATCACATAGGAGGTTGAGCATGACCTTAAGTGTCTTTTGGCCATTTGAACTTCTGTTGAGAATTCTCTGTTCAGTTCAGTGCCCCAATTTTTAATTGGGTTAATTAGCATTTTAAAGTATAGTTTCTTGAGTTCTTTATGTATTTTGGAGATCAGACCTTAGTCTGTTGTGGGGTTGGTAAAGATCTTCTCCCAGTCAGTAGGTTGCTTTTTGTCTTAGTGACAGTATCCTTTGCTTTACAGACGCTTCTCAGTTTCAGGAGGTCCATTTATTCAATACACTTAATGTCTGTGCTGCTGGGGTTATACATAGGAAGTGGTCTCCTGTGCCCATATGTTGTAGAGTACTTCCTACTTTCTCTCCTATCAGGTTCAGTGTGTTCAGATTGATATTAAGGTCTTTGATCCATTTGGACTTGAGTTTTGTGCATGATGATAGATATCGATCTATTTTCATTCTTCTACATGTTGAGAACCAGTTATGCCAGCATCATTTGTTGAAGATGCTCTCTTTCTTCCATTGTATACATTTAGCTTCTTTATCGAAAATCAGGTGATCATAGGATTGTGGGTTAAAATCCTGGTCTTCTATTCGATTCCATTGGTCGACTTCTCTGTTTTTATGCCAATACCAAGCTGTTTTCAATATTGTAGCTGTGTAATAGAGTTTAAAGTCAGGAATGGTAATGCCTCCAGACGTTCCTTTATTGTATAAGATTGCTTTGGCTATCCTGTGTTTTTTGTTTTTCTATATAAAGTTGATTATTGTCTTCTCAAGATCTGTGAAGAATTTTGATGGGATCTTGATGGGGATTGCACTGAATTTATATAATGCCTTTGGTAGAATTGACATTTTTACTATGTTGGTCCTCCCAATTCAAGAGCAAGGGAGATCCTTCCATTTTCTGGTATCCTCTTCAATTTCTTTTTTCAAAGACTTAAAGTTCTTGTCAAATAGATCTTTCACTTCCGTGGTTAGAGTTACCCCAAGATATTTTATGTTATTTGTGGCTATCGTGAAAGGTGATGCTTCTCTGATTTCCCTCTCTGCTTCCTTATCCTTTGCGTATAGGAGGGCAACTGATTTTTTGGAGTTGATCTTGTATCCTGCCACATTACTAAAGGTGTTTATCAGCTGTAGGAGTTCTTGGGTGAAGTTTTAGGGTCGCTTATGTACGCTATCATATCATCTGCAAATAACGACAGTTTAATTTCTTCCTTTCCAATTCGAATCCGCTTGATCCCCTCATGTTGTCTTATTGCTATTGCTAGAATTTTAAGCACTATATTGTAAAGGTAAGGAGAGAGTGGACAGCCTTGTCGTGTTACTGATTTTAGAGGAATGGTTTTGAGTTTATCTCCATTTAATTCGATGTTAGCTGTCGGCTTGCTATAAATAGCTTTTATTATATTTAGGTATGACACT
Source organism: Alexandromys fortis (assembly GCF_014885135.2). Taxonomy (NCBI): domain Eukaryota; kingdom Metazoa; phylum Chordata; class Mammalia; order Rodentia; family Cricetidae; genus Alexandromys; species Alexandromys fortis. The sequence continues at coordinate 381,176 of NW_026068295.1, forward strand.
TTTATCCCTATACTCTCCAAGACCTTTGTCATAAAGAGGTGTTGAATTTTTTCAAATGCTTTTTCAGCATCTAATGAAATGATCATATTTTTTTTCTTTCAGTTTATTTACATGATAGATTACATTGATAGATTTTCGTATGTTGAGCCAGCCCCGCATCTCTAGGATGAAGCCTACTTGATAATAATGGATAACTTTTCTAATGTATTCTTGGATTTGGTTTGCAAATATTTTATTGAGAATTTTTGCATTGATGTTCATGAGTGAGATAGGCCTGTAATTCTCTTTCTTGGTTGAGTCTTTGTGTGGTTTTGGTATCAGGGTAACTGTAGCTTCATAAAAGTTATTGAATAACTTTTTCTATATTGTGAAATACCTTAAGGTATATAGGTATTAGGTCTTCTTGGAAGTTCTTTGAGAATTCTGTATTGAAACCATCTCATCCTGGGCTTTTTTGGTAGGGAGGTCTTTGATAGCAGCTTCTAATTCTTCTCGACTAACAGGTCTATTTAGATTGTTCACCTGGTCCTGGTTTAACGTTGGTATATGGTACTTATCTAAAAAATGTCCCTTTCTTTTACATTTTCCAATTTTCTGGCCTAAAAGCTTTTGTAGTAAGATCTAATGATTCTCTGAATTTCCTCTGTGTCTGTGGTTATGTCCCCTGTTTTCATTTCTGATCTTATTAATTTGCGTGTTCTCTCTCTGCCGTTTGATTAGTTTGGATAGGGGTTTTTCAATCTTGTTGATTTTCTTCAAGAACTAGCCTTTTGTTTCATTGATTCTTTGGATTGTTTTCTGTCTTTCTATTTTGTTGATTTCAGCCCTCAGTTTGATAATTTCCAGTCTTCTACTTCTCCTAGGTGAGTCTGCTTCTTCTTCTTCTTTTTTTTTTTTTTTTTTTTTNAACTGCAGCGGTCCGATTAATAAATCACCAAGGTAATAGGTATTTGAACAAGTTTAATAACAAAACCAGACTCACGAAACCAAGGTTCCAGCGGAGTAGCCAGCGGAGACAGGAGAGGAAGGGAAGGGGCGTGCAGCCTTTGCCCGCCCAATATATCAGTAAACATACGCCTGAGGGCAGCCCGCCCCCAAGGGGAGGGTTTATCCCTACACATAAGTTTGAGTATGTTGTGTCTTTATAGGCTTTCTGGGGGTAGCATTGTTGTTGAATTCTAACTTCAGTCCATGGTGATCTGATAAGACACAGGTGATTACTAATATTTTTTTTGTAACTATGGAAGTTTGCTTTGTTACTGAGTATGTGGTCAATTTTCGAGAAGGTTCCATGTGCTGCAGAGAAGAATGTATATTCTTTCCTTTTTGGGTTGAATATTCTATAGATGTCTGTTAAATCCATTTGATTCATTACATCTGTTAGTTCTCTTAATCCTCTGTTAAATTTCTGTCTGTTTGACCTGTCCAATGGTGAGAGAGGAGTGTTCAAATCCCATACTATGTGTGTGTGTGGTTTGATGACTGCCTTGAGTTCTAGTAGTGTTTCTTTTACATAAGTCGGTGCTTTTATATTAGGGGCATAGATATTCAGGATTGAGACTTCCTCCTGATGAATTGATCCTGTTATGAGTCGAAAATGTCCCTCTCCATCTCTTCTGATTGATTTTAGTTTGAAGTCAATTGTTAGAAATTAGTATGGCCACACATGCTTCTTTCTTAGGTCCATTTGCTTGATAAACCTTTTCCCAGCCCTTTACTCTGAGTAGGTGACTGTCTTTGTGGTTGAGGTGTGTTTCTTGTAAACAGCAGAATGTTGGATCCTATTTTAATATCCAATCTCTTAGCCTGTGCCTTTTTATAGGTGAGTTGAATCCATTGATATTAAGTGATATTAATGACCAGTGGTTGTTAACTCCAGTCATTTTTTTCTTTTTTGGTAGTAGAGTTTATGTGTTTCCCTTCTTCGGGTTTTGCTGGTGAAGGGTCACTAGATATCTGAGTTATTGTGGGCATTGTTGGACTCCTTGGTTTGTAATTTTCCTTCTATTACTTTCTGTAAGGCTGGATTTGTGGCTACGTATTGTTTATATTTGTTTTTACCCTGGAAAATTTTGTTTTCTCCATTTATAGTGAATAAAAGCTTGGCTGGGTATTGTAGTCTGGGCTTGCATCCATTGTCTCTTAGTTTCTGAAGTACATCTATCCAGGACCTTCTGGCTTTCATGGTTTCCATAGAGAAGTCAGGTATATGTCTGATAGGTTTACCTTTATAAGTAACTTGACCTTTTTTCTTTGCAGCTCTTAATATTCTTTCTTTACTCTGTATGTTTTGTGTTTTGATTATTATATGGTGAGGGGTGTTTTTTTCTTTGATCCAGTCTATTCAGTGTTCTGTATGCTTCTTGAACCTTTATAGAAATATCTTTCTTTAGGTTGGGAAAGTTTTCTTCTATAAATTTATTAAATATATTTTCTGGACCATTGAGCTGTACTTCTTCTTCTACCCCTATTATTCTTAGGTTTGGTCCTTTTCTTGTGTCCCATATTTCTTGAATGTTTTGAGATCGGAATTTGTTGGATTTGCTGTTTTCTTTGATCAGTATGTTTATTTTCTCTATGGTATCTTCAGAATCTGAGATTCTTTCTTCTATCTCTTGTATTCTGTTATTTATGCTTGTTTCTGTAGTCTCTATTTGTTTACCTAGATTTTCCGTATCCACCCGGCCCTCGGTTTGTTTTCTTTCTTGCCTCTATTTCAGTTTTTAAGTCCTGAACTGTTTCCATTATCTGTTTGATTGTTTTTCCTTGTTTTCCTAGAATATCATTTATGGATTTACTCAATTCTTCAAACTTTTTGTTATTCTTCTCATCCATTTCTTTAAGGGAGTTTTTCACCTCCTGTTTAAGGGCCTCTATAATTTTATAAAGTCAATTTTTTCTACTTCTTCTTGATTAAGGTGTTCAAGTTCTCCTGTTGTAAGTTTACTGGGTTCTGGTAATTTCATGTTGTTTTTCAGATTGTTGGAAGAATTCTTGCTTTGGTGCCTGTCCATCTCTTCTCCCTAATGTTCCCCTATGGGTCTTCTTTTATAGGATGGAGTCTTCTTGCTTGCCAGGGAGCTCTCAAACAAAAGGCCTACCTTGCTGAAGGCAGGCTATTGAAACACTGGTACTCCCGCCAGCGTGGCTGGACTCATGACTCAGTCCTGAGCTGGTGGATGGTATGCTCCTGAAGAGGGGAAGCAGAAGGTAGGAGATTTCTGGATGCAAGCTGGGTGGGGTAGGAAGAGAGAGAGGCAGTACCCGGGGATAATAGCCCCTGCAGGAAGACTAGGAAGTATAGTGGGATGAGAAATGTCTGTGCTCTGTCTCCAGGCTGCTGTGGTCCCAGCACCCAAACAGGATGAGCTGGGGGATGGTATGGGTCTAAAGAGGGGAGGCAGAAGGTAGGGGATTTCTGGATGCAAGCTGGGTGGGCTAGCCAAAAAACAGGTCTTGTAGTAGTACTATCAACATCATAGCATCATATTAACCAGGTGTAGTCGATGTTGTGGGGCCCCATCTTCATCCTGGAAACTTCAAAGATTACTGCAGAAAAATTTATTCTTTCTTATGGGAAATTTAAGCATTATCTATAAAGACATATACAGACCTATATATTCAATGATAGGTATAATAAAGACAGAAACAGCTATGAGGAAAGGAAAAGAGAGTTGTTTATTATTATTATTATTATTATTATTATTATTATTATTATTATTATTTTACTTTTTGGTGTTTGGGAGCCTGCCACCCAGTTCCCTAATAAATGCATGGAGACTTATTCTTACCTATGAATGACCAGCCTTAGCTTAGCTTGTTTCTAGCCAGCTTTTCTTAATTTAA
>NW_026068295.1:395045-401372 GCF_014885135.2 Alexandromys fortis
ATTATTTATTTTTATGTCCCACATCATGACTCTTGATATGAAACAGAAACTCTGGGATATCTCTTACCAACAGGCTTGGAATTGGAGAGGGACTGAGCCAGAGTTCAACTCCAAAACCAGCTCTATATATTTGAAATAAATGCACATTAATACATATTTGAAAATATGTTTATAATAATTTCACTTACTGAACCTCTTCAGTTTTATTGCTGATTCTTATTGGCCAGAGATGAGTTATAAAGATTATCTATTTGTTTGTTTTAAGTGTATTAGTCCCATGCCTTCCTGCTCTTTGAACATGGCTCAGTTTTGAATAAGACAACAGCCAAAAGGAAACCTGTCAAGCAAAGTTTAAAAAATATAAGCAAACAATCCCAAACAAGCAAACACCTAAATTAAACACATTCTCTTCTTCCACGAGAAGAATGATTGAGAACATTTTTGAAATAATTTATGTTTCTCAAATTCAGTGTGTGGAGTCATGGTCCTTTAATATGCTTTGCTATCGGTGGTGATCACAAGAAACAAGGCAAGAAATCTGGAGGAGAGAATGCCAAAAATTAAGATTCAGTATACAGAGATGATTTACAGGGAAGATAATCTTGTTTGAATTTTTATGACAATTGGAAACTTGGAAGTTATAATTGTGTATACAGAAATATACATATTTTTAAGAATATAATAGTATCCTGGTTAAAAGAGATCATGGAAAACATAAAGAATCTTTAGTTTGTAAAGAACCTTAAAAAGAATATAAGATTTTTATGAGAGCAGTGGTATAGTTTATGTATGCAATGCTAAAGTGTGGAAGAAAACTCAGTTGGATTCAACTGCTCTCAGGGTCAGAAAATCAAGTGTCAAAAACTTTTAATTAATGCTAGTGTTGATTTTTAAAGAAATGAACTCATGGGTGTAGAATAACTGTCACATAGTTTTTTTTTTTTTAATGAGGAGCTTTGGACCTTGAGTCTCCAAAGATTAAGGAATAATACATTCATCTTGTGACCTACTCTTGAAAACTCCTGAAATATCTTGGACTTGGTTCAGACATAATTCATCTTTAATGAAGAACCTGAACCTATTATTTCATGTAGTCTTTTTGCAATTCTAAAAGATAGTGATCCTTTTTGCAATGTACAGGTAAAATATTTACATTATTCTTGTTGAAACTAGATAAGAAAAATAGACCCTACAACAAATTTTAGAAACCAAGGAAAGGGTTTTAGGAGATAATGAACCTGATAAGTCAGAATAACATACATAATATGATTGGAAACATTTTACACAATTGGACTCTTAATATAGTTCATCATTTATTATTCTGTATATTTCTACTGAAACACAATCTGTGTTATTCTTTTGTTCACATTCTATTGTAATGTTAGCTGCAATTTCATTTAGAGGAGGAAAAAAAGTCCCATTCTCAAATACAGCACCTCTTAATATGCATTCAGGCATGTGTATGCCTTCTTGTGATGCTATTGGGCAGGATATTTTTTACATAGATTAATTACTAGATAGCCATAACTAGGTGGTATAAACTGGCTGGTGTTGAATTCAAACTGATTTCCTCACACACCATTCCTGATGGCTAAACTGGAAATTCCAAGGTACATATAAAGTGGCTTTCTAACAAATCTCATTTTATAATGCTGCTTGTAGTTCATGTGTTTCAGTAACTTCTTACCACTCTTTCTCCTTAAGATTCACATATGACATGGATATTGGAAACAAATCTGTGACTTTTATATTTCTTCTGCGTGGACTGACAGATGATACAGAGCTGGAGTCCCTCATTTTTGGCCTTTTCCTAGGCATGTACCTGATCACAATCTTTGGAAATATTCTTATAATATTGGCTATCTATTGTGACTCCCATCTCCACACCCCCATGTACTTATTTCTCTGTCATCTATCTTTTAATGACATGTATTTAGTCAGCATCACAGTTCCAAAGATGCTGGTGAACATACAAACACAGGATCAGAGGATCACTTATGCAGGCTGCCTTTGCCAGGTCTTCTTTGTTGCAGTTTGTATCCTGTTTGAGTGTTTTCTCTTAGGAGTAATGGCCTATGACCGCTATGTAGCCATTTGTTACCCTTTAAGATACACAGTTCTGATGAACCCCTGCTTTTGTATTATTCTGGTTCTTACCTCTCTATTCATTAGCATTGTGAATGGTCTGTTGCATAGTCTGATGATGCTGCACTTGTCCTTCTGCTCTGACCTGGAAATCTTCCACTTCTTCCGTGAAATCGCATAAGTCATCAAACTGGCCTGTTCTGGTAGCCTCATTAATAATATTCTAATATTTGTTACAGCTTCTATTTTTGCTGGCATTCCTCTGCTTGGAATAATTTTCTCTTATATTCACATTGTGTCTACAGTATTGAAAATGCCGACATCAGAAGGAAAATACAAAGCCTTTTCCACTTGTGGGTCTCATTTATCTGTTGTTTGCTTGTTCTATGGGACAGGTTTTGGTGTATATATTACCTCAGATGTAATTGATTCACCAAGGGAGACTGCAGTGGCTTCAGTGATGTACTCCATAGTTCCTCCAATGTTGAATCCCTTTATCTATAGTTTGAGGAACAGGGATATGAAGAAGGCACTGAAGAAAGTTATTGTTAAGATAACTTCTCTTCTGTGATTTGTGGTGAATCTTGGACATGTATTTCTAGAGTGAGTCAAAATGATAGGATTTCAGTTGACTCAAAAAGTGTGGCACTTCTTTTGTTCACCTTGCTTTCTTTGATTTTAATTTCTTGAAATTGGACACTGAATTTAATCTTAATATAATTCTATCTTATTCTATGTGTTTGAGTGTTTTGCGAATGTGTATGTACGTGCATCACATGCATGCCTATTGTTCATATAGGCCAAAAGAGTGTCAGATACCAGGAACCAAAGCTACAACTATTTTGGTCCTGCCAAGTAAAAATTAAACCTAGGTCCTCTAGTGTAGCAGGCATTGGTATAACCACTTAACAATTTCTCTAGGCCATTATAATTTTATTTTTCTTAGCATGCATGATATTGATACATCTTTATATTTCTATATCATCTCTCTATCTCTCTAACTCTATCTATCTATCTATCTATCTATCTATCTATCTATCTATCTATCATCTATCTAATCTATATGAATGCCTCATGTGTGAAAGTAACTACTGAGGCCAGAATAGAGCTTCAGATCTCCTTGAGTAAAACTATGATTGTCACCAATTGCTCAACAATAGTGCTAGTAAACCAACTTTCAGAAAAAAAAAAAAAAACAATAGCTCTTAACCACTTAGACACTGCTTCAGATGCCGTTGAAACATAGTTTTAATCCTCTAATCAGCATTTCTTTTTTGCTCAAGTTACCAAGAAAGGGCTGTGAAGAAGAGTTTCTAATTTTAGACAGTCTCTCTCTCTCTCTCTCTCTCTCTCTCTCTCTCTCTCTCTCTCTCTCTCTGTGTGTGTGTGTGTGTGTGTGTGTGTGTGTGTGTGTGTGTGTGCATGTGTGTCTGCATTTCTTGGGACATTCCCATCAGTATCTTGGAGCTATGTCTGTAAATTAAAGAAGTAGATGTGTGCAATCTGTGAAGATAACAGTGCTGCGAACCATTGTCTAAAAGTGTCTTACCCTTCATTTTTTTATTGATAAAATTTTTATTAGTTGGTTAAAAAAAGAAGTTTAACATGAATGTGAGATATTTGAAACTCAACAATAATATGAAGATTTTAAAAAATTATTTGAGAAATTGATGGCCATGTTCAATATCTCTCCACTAAATCTGTGTCAAGTCCTTCCTGAGCTTTGTTTCCCACTCCCCTAAACTTCATGCACTCTTGTTTTAAACCCACTGAATCTAATAGAAATTTCCAGAATAGGTATGAGTGTAGATTCATACACTGGAACACAGGTGATCCAACAAAACCTACATCCCTGAAGAAAACTGTACATCTCTTAGAACTAATACATTGAAATTATGAATATTGGTACCTTTTTTTAAATCATGCCTGACTTAACGAATATTCTAGAACAAAGAATAAGGTCCATCATCCCCATACACTGAACACATATTTGGACTGGGTATTTCTTCAGTTTCTTGAGAAGCAAGAAAATGCAGCTTCTGTATCTCAGGATGAAGCTAGAGACACAGAAGCATAGACCATCTCCTGCTTAGCAGTAATTTTTTAGAGGTTAATCCAGATATCATTTCTCTAGTACACTATATGTGATACCTGCAAGCATGTAAAAAGTTGTTTGAACTAACATTTGCTTTTTTAATATGAGAATTGGTTACTTCTTATATGATGCATGAGAAAAAGTCTACCTGCTGAAGTTGAAATTATCGATTTGGTCTCAAATGTAATTATATGTTTTATTATAATGTAAAAGTATAGGATATACAAAACTGTATGAGGCATGGTAATCAAGGGAAAAGACATTGTGTTGTTATATTTGGCATTGAGTATTAGTATCTGAACACTGATTCATTGAAAAGTGCTATTTGCCCATGGTGTAACACAATCTATCACCTTCATGAATCCACTTTATTGTCAACCTGACTACATTTGGGATCATTAAGATACAGCCCTAGATTTGCCTTTTAGGGCATATTGAGAAGGTTTTAACTTTGGAGGGAAGATTCACCCTGAAGGATATTCCTGGGGGCTTGTGTCTCCAACTAAATGAAAAACTGAAAGAAGAAAGCTCTCTGATTACTGTGATCTTCTTTTCCCTGCTTGCTTATGCACAGATGTGGGAAACCTCTATTGTCACACATACTCCATCATGTTGGACTATGTCTTAAAGCAACAAACCCCAAATAACCTTCCTTCTTAAAATTACTTCTTATTAGATATTTAGTCACAGCAAGGAGGAAAGTAACTAACACATAACTCTTATAAATCTGTAATCAATTTTATTATATATACTTGGTTGTTTTGGTTTTGACTCATAATGTTGTAATAGAAAACAATTAATGTAACTGTAAATTCTAGTTAGGCTCAGTTTCTGTGGGAGCCAAGTAAATAATAGATGTTGAGATAACAGAAATGCTTTTTTCAGACATTACCCTTGTTAATTAATAAACATATTTAATCCAATTTTGTGTTTTCTCTTATGCTTCTGTGCCTGTAATTGTGTTGAGGTTAACAGTGGCTCATTTGCTTTTAACTATAAGTAATGTACAGTGACATTAAAGTAAAAAACATTTTTATGTTGGTATAATTTTGCATCTAATTTACTGGTATTGTGTTTAAGTCCATTTTAATATTTTCTTATACATATTGGAATGAAATAAAAGATAGTATTGTATGTGGAGCTTTTTCCCTTTAGGTATGTGCAAAATTGACTAAATGGTTGGCTCAACTATCTCCTGATTAGTCAGTTCAGCTGTTAACAATCATCATAAGAAAATACACACTTTCCTTAGGAATCTTATGCATGTATTACATTCAAATGTTAATCAAATTTCCACCTATTATTTGGTGGCAATTTATTTTACATATTATAAGACACTTATTTTCTTTTTTTGGTAAAATGTTATAACTCTGTTCTTTTTTAAAAATTTATTTATTTATTAAAAATTTCCACCTCCTCTTCTCCTCCCATTTCCCGCCCACTCCCCCTACTCCCCCTCCCTCTCCAGTCCTAAGAGAAGTCAGGGTGCCCTGCCCTGTGAGAAGTCCAAGGCCCTCCCCCCTCCATCCAGGTCTAAGAAGGTATGCATCCAAACAGACTAGGCTCCCAAAAAGCCAGTACATACAGTAGAATCAAAACCCAGTGCCATTATCATTGGCTTCTCAGTCAGCCCTCATTGTCAGCCACATTCAGAGAGTCCAGTTTGATCACATGCTCATTCAGTCCCAGTCCAGCTGGCCTTGGTGAGCTCCCATTAGATCAGTCCCACCGTCTCAGTGGGTGAACGCACCCCTCACCGTCCTGACTTCCTTGCTCTTGTTCTACTTTCTTCTGCTGTTGTAATAGGAGCGGCAGGGCTGCATCCCCAGCACCCCAGCTGCCTGGCTAGCTAATGACCTGAAATAACAATACACAAATTGTATTTTTTTTTTGGATAACTTTTTTTTTTTTATTGAGAATAAGAAAAAAAAAGTTTCCGCCTCCTCCCAGCCTCCCATTTCCCTCCCCCTCTCCCCACTCTTCTCCCCTTCCCCGCACTCCTCTCCCCCTCCCTCTCTAATCCAAAGAGCAGTCATGGTTCCCTGCCCTGTGGAAAGTCCAAGGTCCTCCCCGCTCCGTCCATGTCTAGGAAGGTGAACATCCAAACTGGCTAGGCTCCCACCAAGCCGGAACATGAAGTAGGATCA
>NW_026068295.1:407429-410272 GCF_014885135.2 Alexandromys fortis
TGTCTCGTAAACAAAGGACCTACCTAGCTTGCTGCAGGCAGGCTAGTGGGAACAAAGGAGCTACCACCCTCCCGTTTGCCCTGCCGATTAGGATTCGGTCCTAGAGCCCGGACAGCCTGGGCTGGGAGATGTTATGTGGTCAACGAGGGAAGGGAGTCAGATGGAGGGGGGGGAGGGATGTGGATGCAAGCTGGGTGGGATAGGAAGGGAGAGGTGGTATCGGGCAGAGTAGCCCCTGAGGATGACCAGGAAGTGTAGGAGGGGTGTCTGAGTTCCCTGTCCCGGGCTGCTGCTGCGGTCAGAAACTCACTCACCCCAGTGACATCTCTCCTGGTGCCTGGACAGGATCTCCTGCTGCTTGGGTGTCTCGTAAACAAAGGACCTACCTAGCTAGCTGCAGGCAGGCTAGTGGGAACAAAGGAACTACCACCCTCCCGTTTGCCCTGCCGATTCGGATTCGGTCCTAGAGCCCTGACAGGCTGGGCTGGGAGATGTTATGTGGTCTACGAGGGAAGAGAGTCAGATGGAGGGGGAGAGGGATGTGGATGCAAGCTGGGTGGGATAGGAAGGGAGAGGTGGTATCGGGCAGAGTAGCCCCTGAGGATGACCAGGAAGTGTAGGACGGGTGTCTGAGTTCCCTGTCCCGGGCTGCTGCCGCGGTCAGAAACTCACTCACCCCAGTGATGTCTCTCCTGGTGCCTGGACCGGATCTCCTCGCTGCTTCCACCAATTGTATTCTTTTAAACACTGCTTGGACCATTAACTCTAGCCCTTACAGGCTAATTCTCATACCCCAATCAACCCATCTCTAATAATCTGTGTAGCGTCAGTCTTACTGGGAAAGATTCTAGCCTACGTCCATCCTGGGTCTGAAGCTTCATGCATCTGCCTCAGAGAGCAGAGCTAGTGAGTCTGCCCGGGAGAGTGGAGCATGGCGTCTCTGACCTCACTTCCTTTTCCTCCCAGCATTCTGTTCTGTTTACTCCACCCACCTATGTTCTAACCAATAAAATAGGCCAAAGCAGTTTCTTTATTTTTTAACCATCATTTCCCCTTTTTCTGTTTAAACAAAAAAGGGAAGGCTTTAACTTTAACATAACAAAATTACATATAACAAAACAGTTATCAAGTAAGAATTACAATATTTATATCTATTTTATCTTTATCATAACTAAGGAAAACTATAACTATAACTAACTATTCTTCAACTCCATCAAAGACTCCAGAAAGATACAATATTACTTAAGCAAACAAGAAATAAGCAACTTTCAAACTCTAGAAATGACAGAGACATCTCACTGCCTTGACAGTCACCCAAAGTTTCTCTATATTGTTGGGGCATCCATCTTTGGCCTACAGGCCCATAGTATCCAGCAGACATTTTCATGAAGCAGGAAATTTAAAAGTCTGTTCAGTCACTATCTGTTGTGTCCTGCAGAATGTGTCACAGACTCCTTCATGAATCAGGAACCCTGAAAGATCATCTCATCTTTAGGCAAGTTCAGTTGTCTTCTCTCTGCGGGTTCTCTGTGTCCAGTTTATGCAATAGTTCAGGCAAGATCAGTTTCTTGCCCAAATGACTATCAAACTCCATAAGGATCCTCTTCGATGCCCATCTTCTTCTTGAAGTAGATTGGTGCTGCCAGGAGCAGACATGTCTCATTGTCATGAAAAACCCTAAGTTATTACATTAAATGTCATATTCTATAATCTTTGAAAAATATGAAGAATGCCTATTTAAAATATATCTATGTACATCTAGAGAATCTAACTAAAATGACTACAAGCTTGACTATTGATGATTATCCATTAACAACCTATATACATTACATTTTTACATAAACTACACAATCACAATACCTTAATCAAGATTAGAAATGCATATACATATAACAAAATTGATCTTGAATCTCTATCAATAAAGCAAAATCTATACTAATGCAAATTATTCATACCTTTATCATGTCCCCCTTTAAATGTAAAAGAACATTTATAAACAATATTTGGGAACATAGACACAGTTTTTTCTCTCCAAAATTCTTCCTGCTGAATGGGGCGCTGTTAATCAGGTATTTCAGGGTATAACCTGTGTGCTAGATTAATCTCAGTCAGCAGTCGAGTGAAGTAATTTTTTGAAGGTGTTCACATCAACCCTTCAGGAGGGCGTGGTCCATCATACCATATTGGAATAGAAGCAATCCACAGACTCTCACCCTCTGTGAAAACAAAATAAGAAACTCCTTTCCAAAGTATCATGTCCTTAGATCCAAATTTCAAAGTCAAGGCATTTTCAAAATATCTATGTTGGATTAGTTCAGCAGCATTTATAAACATTTATTTAGCAGCTGTTGCTCCTTCCTCAGCATTCAAACAATTCAAAGAGAGCATAATAGCATACAGTATCAAGATTCTCTGTGTATTTTCCATCTTTGTGTGCTTTATTTTAACCTCTATTTTGTTTATTTTTACTTTTATTTTTTTGCTTTTTGAGACAGGTTCTCTGTAACTTTGACCTGGAATAACTCTGTAGACCAGGCTGTCTTTAAACTCTCAGTGATCTCCCTGTCTCTGCCTCCCAGGCATTGGGATTAAACATGTACACTACTACACAGAGATCTGTTTGTCCCTGCCTTCTAGGCACTGGGATTAAAAGCCTGTGCTACCACACCTTGAAGTCACAGAGGTCAATCTCCCTCTGCCTCCCAAGTGTTGGGATTAAAGGTGTGTACTACCACACCCAACTACTCTCTTTCTTTCATTTTTTACTTTTAAGAACTTTAACTTTTAGTTTGCATATATTTTTAACACACTGCAAATCACTTAAACATTTTCTTTGACTTTGA
>NW_026068295.1:415802-421601 GCF_014885135.2 Alexandromys fortis
CTTCCTCAGCATTCAAACAATTCAAAGAGAGCATAATAGCATACAGTATCAAGATTCTCTGTGTATTTTCCATCTTTGTGTGCTTTATTTTAACCTCTATTTTGTTTATTTTTACTTTTATTTTTTTGCTTTTTGAGACAGGTTCTCTGTAACTTTGACCTGGAATAACTCTGTAGACCAGGCTGTCTTTAAACTCTCAGTGATCTCCCTGTCTCTGCCTCCCAGGCATTGGGATTAAACATGTACACTACTACACAGAGATCTGTTTGTCCCTGCCTTCTAGGCACTGGGATTAAAAGCCTGTGCTACCACACCTTGAAGTCACAGAGGTCAATCTCCCTCTGCCTCCCAAGTGTTGGGATTAAAGGTGTGTACTACCACACCCAACTACTCTCTTTCTTTCATTTTTTACTTTTAAGAACTTTAACTTTTAGTTTGCATATATTTTTAACACACTGCAAATCACTTAAACATTTTCTTTGACTTTGAATCTTTCTTTTACTGTATATTTCTCTTTTTTTTGACCACATGAGTCTTTAATTTACCAAGCAATATTGGTAGGACTAAAGCTGTTGCTTTGGCGGCTGGATCCAGCCCATTCCTTAGCTTTCCAGCCTCATGATGGGGATACAGGCTGTCTCCATGTTTATCGCCACAACTCTATGGCGTTTCAAGGTCCCTGCCAGCAAGTGGGCTTCAGCAGCCTGTGCTTGCAAACCGCACAAACTACCTGTGTAAAAGAGTCAGAGTTGGCCATGGCAGAACAGCCCAGAAAGCCAGCATTTTTAAATGGCGCAGCTTTTTTCCTGCTATGGCTGAAAACTGAAAAGCATGCACTCAGCTTTTCGTCAACACTGCTTAAGTGTTTCATGGCAGGACCTCTTAATGAACTTCAGGGTTTTGCAGCTAAAGCTGAGTCAGGAAGCCTCTCTTAGATGAGAGCACTTGCTTGCCTCTAGCAAGCAGAGTAGACCCGACAAATTGTTGCTACCACGTAGGGTGCCATTCTGTTGTAATATTTATTTCCTTCTCAGATCTTTGACAGAGTTGAAGAGTATATAATTGTAGTTACTCTCTATATTATTTAGACTCCTTGAGATAGAATGTTTAGCAAAACTTTTGTTCTCAATATTGTTTGTTATATTTATTATTTGTTATTATTGTATATAGTTGTATTTGGTTTAGTTTTGTCTCATTTAGACAAAAGGGGGAGATGTAGGGATAAGTCCCGCCCCTTAGGGGGCGTGTTTTCTTTGGGCTAATGTTTACCTATAAATCTGATGAGCATGCTCGCAGTGCTTGCTTCTGCTTTCCTGGTCTCCATGGGAACGGTGGTTCTGTAAGTCTATTTCTCCATTAAAGCTGTATATATTTTTACAATCTATCTGCGATTGTTTACGCCGGTACAGTCTGCTCTTCATCTAGACGTTGGAAGCTCAGTCCAGATAACACTGTTCTTGAACTCACTATATTTTTTATAATTTAAAAGAGAGTTTTATGTATTTGGAAGGCTAACTCTGTTACTCATCTAAATACTGAAACTTTGTTCTTCCTTCTTAATTTAGGTCTTCATTTTTAAATATGTTTATATTTGTGTATCTTTCTTCAGGGAAGTTTAGTGCCCATAGAGGTGAGAGGAAGATATCTGATCCTCTGGAGCAACTGTTAGAGACACTTGAAAGCCACTTGTTATGGGTGCTAGAACCAAACTCCTGTCCTCTGAAAGATCAACAAGTGTGTTTCACCACTGAGCCATTTCAACAGAGTAAGAATGTACTCTTTATTAGCAAAACTTTATTTTTACTAGTTTTGTTTTTGCTTTAAGATTTATTTGATTATTGTGGTGTGTGTGTTTGTGTGTGTGTGTGTGTGTGTGTGCCTGTCTGTTTGTTTTCAGAAGCCAGAAGTGTGCACTAAACAACCTGGAGGTAGACTTGCAATTTTGAACAATTTAAAGTGTGCAGGTGTTTAGAACTGAACTTCAGTCTATAGAAACAGCAGAGGGTGCTTTGAACTTTGAGCTATCTTTCCAGCTCACATAATATTTTTGATTAAATGATTTATACTATGACCATAATTTCTTTTATTTCTGTTTTAGAGATTATGTACAGTACTTAGTACATAGTAATCAAGCACTATATCATTAACCTTCATCACCAGGTCCACAAGTGCTCAGAATTATTTTCATATCTCATGTCTTTTATATTCATAATGAACTAAGATTTTGGAAGATTATTTTTTGGGGTGAGGAATTTTATTTCATATCCCAGTTTAGTACAGAACTCACTGGGTAGTCTAGGCTGGCTATGTGCCAATGACTCATTCTCCTAGGGATGGGCTGAAAATGTGGTCTAAATATTTTCCCTATATTTTGTGATGATAATTGTGACTTTAAAGACATTTACTGGAAAAAAAACCAAGTACAGGAATAAAATGGGCTCCAGTGTGATCTGTGATTGTGATGAACACAGGCAGAGGCAGCGAGGGTAAACAATGACACTGTTACACTATTCCTAGGGAGACATGAACCTGGTGCAATTGACAGTATTTTATGTTTTAGGTTAATGAAACCTCAGTATTGAACATTTTACTTCCTTGGTATATTTGTAGTTTTGTTTTTTACTTTAGTGACAGAAATTGTTTAGAATTATTTCTCTGGATCTATAAAATATATTCAAATTAATTGTAATTATTAAGTAGCTCATCTATTAGGTGAAATAGGATAATTCAAATACATAAAAATAAAATTCAAAAGCTCATTAGGGCATATATTAAATACATGTACTCCAAAATTGAAAAATATGTACTAAATAGATGAGGTTTTGGACACACATAGGCAGTCAACATTAAAGCATAAGTTTCTAAATAGAACAAACATATCTATGATAAAAAAAAACAATGATACTTACATAAGATTGAACAGTGTCATTCAGAAGGGTAAAAATTCTGTGAAATAAAATATAGATCAGAGGCGCAGGCAGACGAGCGACGCAGGTGGGCAACGCAGGCCGCAGGCTGCAGCTGGGACTGGCGGGGACTGGCGCGGCAGAAGAGGATGCAGGCAGCAGGGACCAGCGCGCAACACCAAGAGCAGATCACCCCACTACAATTAAATCAAAGAGGTAGGCCTTTGGTTGGTGAGATCCCTGGCAAACAGGGAACCGGGTCCTGTTCCTGAAGACCCTTCTGAGGGGTGAGGGATCTTGGCCCCCGGCAAGAGCCAGGAAACAGAGCGAGGGCAATTTGTAAGAGAAGCCTCTGGCCAGCAGAGAAACCTGATCCAATTTTAAAAGACTGATTAAATAGCATTGATAGGAGGAGATGGGCAGGCATCAAGGCAGAATTTCACCCAATAATCTGAAAAACAACATGAAAACACCAGAACCCAATGATCTTACAACAGAAGGACTTGAACACCCTAACACAGAAGAAGTGGAAAAAAATTGACTTTATGAAAGCAATAGAGTCCCTTAAACAACATGTAAAAACACCCTTATAGAAATGGATGAAAAGTATAACAAAAAGTTTGAAGAAATGAGTAAATACGTACATGAGACCCTGGGAAACCAAGAAAAAAAGAAACGATCAAACAGGTAATGGAAACAGTTCAAGAATTGAAAACTGAAATGGAAGCAAGGAAGAAAACACAAATTGACGAACAGCTGGATATGGAAAATCTAGGTCAACGAGCAGAGCCTACAGAAACAAGCAATCAATAGAATACAAGAGATAGAAGAAAGAATCTCAGATTCTGTTCTGAGGACACCATAAAGAAATTAAATGCACTAATCAAAGAAAACAGCAAACCCAACAAATTCTCATCACAAAACATTCAGGAAATATGGGACACAATAAAAAGACCAAACCTAAGAATAATAGGAATAGAAGAGAAGAAGAATAACAGCTCAAAGGCCCAGAAAATATTTTTAACATAATTATGGAAGAAAACTTTCCAAAGATAAAGAATGATATCCCTTTGAATATTCAAGAAGCATACAGAACACCAAACAGACTGGACCAAAGAAAAACATCCCCTCACCATATAATAATCAAAACACAGAATATACAGGTTAAAGAAAGAATATTAAGAGCTGCAAAGGAAAAAGGCCAAGTAACCTATAAAGGTAATCTGATCAGATTTACACCTGACTTCTCTATGGAAACCATGAAAGCCAGAAGGTCCTGGATAGAGGTACTTCAAAAATTAAGAGACCATGGATGCAAACCCAAACTTCTATACCCAGCCAAGCTAATGTTCACTATCAATGGAGAAAACAAGACATTCCAAGATAAGAACAAATTTACACAATACATAGCCACAAATCCAGCCCTACAGAAAGTAATAGAAGGAAAATCGCAACCCAAGGAATCCAACATTGCCAACACTGCCTACAATAACTCAGGCATCTAGCGAACCTTCACCAGCACAACTCACAGAAGACACACACACACAAACTCTACTACCAAAAACAATAAGAATAACCGGAATAAATAACCACTGGTCATTAATATCACTTAATGTTAATGGTCTCAACTCACCTATAAAACGGTACAGGCTAATAGATTGGATATGAAAGCAGGATCCAACATTCTGCTGTTTGCAAGAAACACATCTCAACCACAAAGACAGGCATCTACTCAGAGTAAAAGGTTGGGAAAAGATCTTTCAAGCAAATGGTCCTAAGAAAAAAGCAGGTGTGGCCATACTAACTTCCAAAAAAACTGACTTCAAACTAAAATCAATCAGAAGAGATTGAGATGGACACTTTATACTCATAACATGAACAATTTATCAGGATGACATCTCAATCCTGAATATCTATGCCCCTAATATAAAAGCACCCACTTATTTAAAAAATATTACTAGAACTCAAGACAGACATCAAACCACACACACTAGTAATAGGAGACTTCAACACACCACTCTCTCCAATGGACAGGTCAATCAGACAGAAACCTAATAGAGAATTAAGAGAATTATTGGAGGTAATGAAACAAATGGACTTAAGAGACATCTATCGAACACTCCACCCAAATAGGAAAGAATATACCTTCTTCTCTGCAGCTCATTGAACCTTCTCAAAAATTGACCACATACTCGTAAACGAAGGAAACCTCCACAGATACAAAAGAATATCAGTGTCCACCTGTGTCTTATCAGATCACCACGGATTAAAGTTAAAAGGCAACAACAATGCTACCCCCAGAAAGCAGACAAACTCATGGAAACTGAACAATCAACTACTGAACCACACCTGGGTGAAGGAAGAAATTAAGAAAGAAATTAAAGTCTTCCTTGAATTTAATGAAAATAAAGAGACAACATACTCAAACCTATGGGACACGATGAAAGCAGTGCTAAGAGGAAAGTTCATAGCACTAAGTGCCCACTTAAAGAAAACGGAGAAAGCATACATTGGGGACTTAACAGCACACCTGAAAGCTTTAGAAAAAAAAGAAGCAGATGTGCCCAGAAGGAGTAGAAGACTGGAAATAATCAAACTGAGGGCAGAAATCAACAAAATAGAAACACAGAAAACAGTCCAAAGAATCAATGAAACAAAAAGTTGGTTCTTGGAGAAAATCAACAAGATAGACAAACCCCTATCCAAACTAATTAAACAACAGAGGGAGAACACGCAAATAAATAAGATCAGAAATGAAAAGGGGGACATAACCACAGACACAGAGGAAATTCAGAGAATCATTAGATCTTACTACAGGAGCCTGTATGCCACAAAACTGGAAAATACAAAAGAAATGGACATCTTTTTAGATAAGTACCATATACCAAAGCTA
>NW_026068295.1:425540-445325 GCF_014885135.2 Alexandromys fortis
TGGGTCCCCTGTGCTCATGCACACAGCAGCATGAACATTCAAACCTACATGAGTGTGCACACACATTTGTACATGCATACACATGTGTACACACGAAAACCATATTAACAAATGAAATACAGAAAGATAAATTAGTTTTAAAGTTCTATATTATAGTTAACCTATTATCTTATTAACTGAATTTTATATAACATTATATTTATTTTCATTAAAGTATCAGAATATTTGAATGGTTTAACAGGTTTGTATAACATAAAATTGGTTAAGCATGGTTTAACTTTAATAATGAGGACACATTTTTGTTATGTATATTTAAATTGCTCTTCTTCTTAAAAAAAGAAAGCACAGAAATTTAAAGTAATTATTTCATGCTTTGTGGCTATTGAAGTCTAAATCTCTAACTTTCTTCAGCAAAGATTTCTAATCTTAGTTTGACTGCTGGCCCTGAAAGTATAGAAATACATCATTTACTTAATATTTTTTTCATTCATTTACTTATGCCTGTGTTTATGTGGAAGTTTTCAGGCATCAGCTCTTTCCTTTTACTTTTTGGGTCCCAGTGTTACAACTGAGGTTCTGAAGCTTTACCCACTGAGCCTTTTTTCCAGATTTATTTTTATTTCTTTTTTTTTCTTTTGAGCTATGCCACCTCCAAACAAAGAAACATCTCTTTCTAGCAAACAGAAACTATTACTAAAAACGGCAACCGGAGACAAATTCAGAAAATAGTGGATCATGAGGAGTCAAACCAAATAGATCACAGAAATATTACTAAAACTTATATTGCACATCAAACTCCCACATAATAACAGTAGGAGACTTCAACACTCCACTCTCACCAATGGACAGGTCAACCAGAGAGACTTAAAAGAGAAATAAGAAAACTAACAAATGTCATGAATCAAATGGACTTAACTGTCATCTATAGAACATTCCTCTAAACACAAAAGAAAATACCTTCTCTGCACCTCATGGAACATTCTCTAAAATTAATCATACACTTGGTAATAAAGCAAACCTCCACAGACACAAAAAATTGGAGTAACCCCCTCTGGTTTATTGGATCACCATGGATTAAAGTTAGATTTTTACAACAATACAACTTTCAGAAAGCCTACAAACTCATGGAAATTGAAAAGTCAACTACTGAACCATCCCTGGGTCAAGGAAGAAATAAAGAAATTAAATATTTCCTTGAATTCAACCAAAATGAAGGCACAACATATCCAAACTTATAGGACACTATGAAAGCAGTGCTATGAGGAAAGTTCATTGCACTAAGTGCCCACATAAAGAAAACAGAGGAAGCTCACATTAGTGACTTAACAGCACATCTGAAAGCTCTAGAACAAAAAGAAGCAGACTCACCCAGGAGGAGTAGAAGACAGACAGGAAATAATCAAATTGAGGGCTGCAATCAGCATTATAGAAACAAAGAACCAAGAATCAATGAAAAAAAGCTGGTTCTTTGAAAAAATCAACAAGGTAGACAAACAATTATCCAAACTAATCAAAAGGCAGAGAGAGAACATTCAAACTGACAAAATTAGAAATGTAAATGGGGACATAACAACAGACACTGAAGAAATTTGTGTTCTAGAGATTAAGTATAGTCCTTAATAAATACTAATCAAGCACTTTATCATTGACCTTCATCACCAGGTGCACACGTGCTCAGATTATTTTACTCATATTTCAAGCCTTCTGTATTCATAATGAACTAAGCTTTTAGAAGGTCATTTTTGGGGGTACAAAATTTCACTTCATATCCCAGTTTTGTTTGGAACTCACAGTGTAGTCTATGCTGGCTATGAGTCCATTCCTCATTCTCCTAGGGTAGGGATGAATATATGGTGTAAATATTTTCCATATATTTTGTGATGCTAATTGTGACTTTAAATAGGACAAACTAAAGAAATAAAATGGGCTCATGTGTAATCTGTTTTTGTGATGAACACAGACAGAAGGCAATGAGGGATAACAATGACACTGTGACTATTCCTAGGGAGATATGAACAATGGTTCAATTGATAATATTTTACTTCATGTTTTATACTCAAGAAGTTGGTGTTGAACAATTTACTTCCTTGATATAATATTTTCAGTTTTGTTTTTTATTTTCGTGACAGAAATTATTTAGAATTTTTTTGATCTGTAAAATGTGTCCAAATTAATTTTAATTATTGAGTAGATCATCCATTAGCTGAAATAGAAAACATTCAAATATATAAAAATAAAACTCAAAAGCTCATTAAGGCATATATTAAATTTCTGTATTCCAAAATAGAAAAATATGTACTAAATAGATGAGATTTTCAATACACAGGCAATCAAAATTAAAGCATGAGTTTCTAAATGGAGCAAATATATGTATAAAAAAGCAAACAATGATAGTGAAGCATGATTGAACAGTATCATTTGAAAAGTGTAATCATTCTGTAGAAGAAAACATAAATCATCTTGCTAAATCCCAGATATATTTCTCATGGGGTATATGACAATGAATTATTACATACAAAATAAGCTTTCTCAAGGCAAAAACTCAATAATGATTGGATAAAGGCTAAAGAAGTTGATACTTCAGTCAACTCTTCTCCTTTTGAATATTTTTAAAATCTAACTAAAATTTTATATTGATTCACTTATGAATCAATGTTATCATATCAATGTTTTAGCTTCATACTTATGAGACAACCTCCTGTAATTTCCATAATGCAAACATTAGAAAGAATGTGTGAGGACTATGAGGATGGCTCCATGGAAGTAGCACTGCCCTTGCAAACATGAGAATGAGAGTTTCCCATAAATCCACAGAAAAACCTGAGCAGATGTCTTAACTGTGCCAGCTGTAATCCCAGAATCTGAGAGTCAGAGACAGGATATTAAACTTTCTTCCCAATTTCAAAGTATCTAACTAAACTAAATAGAACCAGATAACCCTGAGTTCAGCAAGAGAACTTTCCTCAGTAAATAAAATGTAAAGTGATGAAAGAAGACATTCAACATGAAAATCATGGATCCCCTATGTTCTTGCACACAGCTGCCTGAACATTCAAACCTACATGAGTGCCCACACTCATGTCAACATTCATACACATGTGTAAACACAAAAATCACAAATCAACAAAATGAAGAGTAGAAAGATAATTTTGAGGTTCCCTACGATAGTTAAACTCTTAGTAACTGATATTCTTCTTTAAAGGATTTATATAATATAAAAATTGACTAAACATGATTTAGTTTCAATGATGTGGAAAAATTTTTGTTATGTCTATGTATATAGCTATTCTTAATAAAAGAAAAGGTAGAAAATTGGTGTGCTGACCAGGTGTATTGAACTCTCTAATTGCCTTCAGCAAGGATTTACAATCTTCCTTTGATAGATGGCCCTGAACTAAAAGAAATACATCTTTTACTTAATATTTTTACACTCATTTACTTGTGCATGTGTGCATGTGTTTGTATGGAGGTTTTCAGGCATCAACTCTCTCCTTTCACAGTGTGGGTCCCAGTGTTCCAACTGAGGTTTTGAGGCTTTCCAATCAGGTACTTTACTCACTGAGCCTTCTTTCCAGCTTTGTTTTTATTTCTTTGTTTTCATTTGAGAAAATACACATATGAAACATATTTTGTTCCATTTAACTTTTTGTCAGTTTTGGCAACTATAAACCGTAAAGCCATTTCATCAGTGAATTATCTTCTCATTTTCTTGGTTTTAGTGACTCTCAGCAATGACTAGACAACATGGTATTAGTAAAGGAACAGTAAGTAGCACTAAAAGTTGATGCTAACCAAACAGCTGTCTAATTGGTCTTAAGGCATGCTTGGGACTAGAAACCTAGTCAACTTACCAGAGCTAATCATGTCATGGATTACAAAAGATAATCTATATCCCCATTTTTCTAGATCAGTATCAATTTTACCTCATTCAAATCTTAAAAATTGGTATAACTAGACACCCTCCAATCAAAGAAACATATCTTTATACTAAACAGAAACTATTATTAAAAATGGCAACTGTACACAATTCAGAAAATAGTGGATCATGAGGAGTCAAGCAAAATGGATCATAGTTCATCTATCCATGATCTGGGACATGCTTTGTTTTTTTTTTTTTGTTTTTGTTTTTGTTTTTGTTTTTTCGAGACATGCTTTGGAAGAGAGAACAAAAATTTGTAAGACCCAGGATAGCAAGAAGTCATCTGTGAAACAGTCTTTTTTTTAAATGATTATATAAACAAGTTCAAAAGAAAGCAAATATTAGTGGACATGCTACCACAGAAGAGGAAGAATCTCATGGTTTTACCTCACTGAGCAAAGAATTGTAGGCTGAAACTGCTGAGGGAGGAAGAATTATCTTTTCTCATGGATAAGCCCCATGATTGGTATTCTAATACAAAGTGAAGACATATATTCAAAACAGAAAAAATAGACTTAATAGGATACATATGTACACACACACATATATGAGTAAGAGACATTGAAGTAATTGAGAAAGGAGAAAATTTTGGAGGGACTCTTCATAACTGTATAGGTACACAGGAAAAGCAAGAGCCATCTCCTTAAATAGCAGCTTTTTCCCCACAGAAGATAATGAAAGAAGAGCAGACAGAAAGGCAGGAAATGTTTATTTAAATAGAACCATTAGAAAAGAGAAAGTCCAAGGGATCCTATAAAACTCTCCACCCAAAGTACATATAGTGGACTTCCACCTCTGGGGTTTTTCCTTTCCCAAAGGGAACTGCACACTTGTTTTTCACAAATGTTTAATTTTTTGTCCTTCTTACACAAACCTTCAATAGGTTGATGAACACCAGCATACTAATTACAGTTTTTGGCAGCTCTTTCCTGGGACTCTTATTCAAGATTATTGTGTCTGAATAAAAATTGCAAACAAGGAATCAGCAATGATCATGATTGTATGGAACTTTGAGGACTCGCTCCATGTGAAGTCTTCCTGGACTACCATGATTAGCGTGGTTGAAACCCCACTTAGTCCCTATCAACACTGGGCATGAGTAGAATAGACGATCAGGCTCCAACAGAATTGTGCACTTTCATCTCATGTGACTTAATAGAGATTTGTTACTCAAATTTGGTCAATGATGAATGAGGGAAAGGGTTTTGACAGGCAATATTAAGCCATGAATCCAAAGAATTGATTACTTTCCTATAAGGGAAGAATGGGAGAAGGCAGACTTGCCATGACTTTCTATCCTTCTAGCCCTCCATGTTCACTCGGCTATTAAACTTGGGGAAAGTCCATGATAAATGTCACATTTGTGCTTTCTTTCTGCTCTACCTATGTAGAGAGAGGATTATCTACATAGACACTCATTATTTCAAATACTCTGTGAATATTTGAATGTTAGTAATGTCCTATTCATCCTTGAGGTGCAATTGTGTACTAGATGAAGACTTATTTACTGAGGGCTTTATAATTTCTGCCTTGATTCTATATAACCCCATGTTAAAATCTGAAATCATTTTTCAAAATTCAGAAGTCAATTTAAAAAGCAAATGGATCAGACATTCTGATGATTTCAGAATTGCCTTTATGAGAACGCACATCATTGAAAGTAGGGATTTCTTCTTTTCTTCTTTCTTTCCTTCCTCATTCTTTCATTTTTTTCACCAATGTATGCATTTATTTTCTCACTTTTCCTATACAACTCTATGAGGTTGAATCAGTCATTAATTAACCTCTTAGATTATCAAGCACAAAATGAAACAGTCAAGTACTTTAAAGATTAGACACCTCTTATAGAGGTACAATATTTTTTTTTTTTTTTTTTTTTTTTTGGTTTTTCGAGACAGGGTTTCTCTGTGGCTTTGGAGCCTGTCCTGGAGCTAGCTCTGTAGACCAGGCTGGTCTCGAACTCACAGAGATCCGCCTGCCTCTGCCTCCCGAGTGCTGGGATTAAAGGCGTGCGCCACTATCGCCCGGCTAGAGGTACAATATTTGGAAGAAGAGACTGGAACCGAACATCTGACCCTTAGAAGTTTGATCTTTCATTCTAGGGCTCAAAGTCACAAATAACGATAAGAAGTTTCTTTAGACATTTCTTTGATTGCCTTTGTAAAATTCTGTTTTCAGATTTTTATTCTGTGCAGCCTACACCCTGAAGCCCCGACTTTTTAAAATTTCTATACTCCTTTTCTTTTGTAAAAAAT
This sequence comes from Alexandromys fortis, assembly GCF_014885135.2. Classification (NCBI taxonomy): domain Eukaryota; kingdom Metazoa; phylum Chordata; class Mammalia; order Rodentia; family Cricetidae; genus Alexandromys; species Alexandromys fortis. The sequence continues at coordinate 431,715 of NW_026068295.1, forward strand.
ATATTTCTTATTTTTTATTTGATTTTACATTCCAAACACAGTTCTCCCTTCCACCCCCCCTCCCATGTCCCCTTATCTCTCCCCACCCACATCCACTTCACGTCCACTCCTCCCAGTGGGTAAAGCCTCCCATGGAATTCAGAAAATCCAGAAATATTAAGCCCCTCTCCTGCATTTAAACTGAGCATGGCCTCCCACCATAGGGAAGGTCCAAAAATTTAGTTCATGCATCAGGGACAGACCAGGAGGAATAGATCCTGGTTCCACTGCAGAGGCCCCTCAGATAGAGCAAACAACAAAACTGTTGTCCACTTGCAGAGAACCTACTTTGGTCTCATGGAGGCTCCACAGTGTTGGTCTAGAGTTCATGAGTTCCTATGAGCATAGTTCAGCTGTTGCTATAGATTTCCCTGCCATGATCTTGAACTCCCTTGCTCATATATACCCTCCTCCTTCTCTTCGACTGAATTCCCAGAGCTCAGCTTTGTGCTTCGTTGTGGATCTCTGCATCTGTATCCATTAGTTACTGGATGAAGGCTCTATGATGACTGGTGGGGTATTCACCAATTGGAATACAGGAAAGGCTAGTTCAGAACTCCTCTCCCACTAATGCTAGGAGACTTAGCTCTCATTATCCTTGCAGATTCTTGGGAGGTTCCCTTTTACCTGGTTTAAACCTAACCCCATAGTGGCTCCATCTATCAAGATATATCTTTGCTTGCTCTCACACTCTGTCTCACACCCAGCTTAACCACCCTATTCCCTCATGTTTTCATCCTACATCACCTCCCCTCTACTACCCCTTGCTTCCAGATTACACAGGAGATTTCATCTAATTCTTTCTCCCAGGGTGATTCACGTGTCTTTTTTAGGGTTCTCCTTGTTACCTAGCTTTTCTGGAACTTGAGATTGTAGTCTGATTATTTTTTGCTCTCTATATAGTATTCTCTTATGAATGATTACATATGTGTTTGTCTTTCTGACTTGAGAAGTTTTATCCTAGCTCCATCCATTTGCCTAAAATTTCAGGATGTCATTTTTTTCAGCTAAGTAATAATCATATAAATGTACCACATTTTCTGTGGCTGTACAAGTTTTCACTCCCACCAGCAGTGGAGAAGTGTTCACCTTACTTCACATCCTCTCCAGCATAAGCTTTCCTCAGTATTTTTGATCTAAGCCATTCTGACTAGTGTAAGATGGTACCTCAGAATCATTTTGATTTGTATATCCCTCTTAGTTAAGGATGTTATACAGTTCCATTAATGTCTTCAGGACATTTGAGATTCAACTGTCGAGAATTCTGTTTAGATCTGTAGCCCTTTTTTATTTTTATTTTTTTACAAAGAAAACAAACTATCTTTTTTCATTATACATACAAAATCCAAGTTTCCACTCTCTCCCCTCCTCTCATTCCCTTCACTTAACCTCTCATCTGGGCCCTCATCCACTCCTCAGAAGGGGTAAAGCACATTGCTTTGGGGAAGGTCCACACCCCTACTATATCTAGACTCAGAAAGGTATCCATCCAAAGAGAATAGTTTCCAAAAAGCCAGTAAAAGCAGTAGTGATATATCCTAGTGCCACTATTGTCAGTGGCACCCCAGTCTGCCCAGCCATGCAAACTGTCAACCACAATCAGAGGGACTGTTTTGGTCCTATGCTTGTTCCTTCCTAATCTGGCTGGTTTTGGTGAGTTTCTCAGCAGACTGTTTCAGTGGGTGTACCCATAATGGTCTTGACCTACGTACTCATATTCTCACTCTTCCCGCTCTTCAGCTGGACTCTGGGAGTTCAGTCCAGCGCTCTGATGTGGATCTCTGCCTCTGTTTCAATCAGTTGTTGGATGAAGGTGTTATGGTGATATTTCAGATATTCATCAATCTGACTACAGGGCAAGAATAGTTTGGGCACCCTCTTCTCTATTGTTTAGGTAGGGTCTCAGATAGGGTCATCCTTTTGGATTCCTGGGATTTTTTGTAGAGCCAGGTTTCTTTTTATCATGCATAGTCTTTTATTGATTTTATTGAGCTATACATTTTTCTATGCTCCCCTCTCTTCTTCTATCCTCTTGTTTAACACTCTCCCATGGTTTCCATGCTCCCAATTTACTCAGGAGGTCTTGTCTTTTTCTACTTCCAATGTACATTATATCCATGTATGTCTTCCTTAGGGTCCTAATTGTTGTCTAGATTCTCTGGAATTACAAAATTGTAGCCTCATTTTCTTTGATTTATGACTAAAAGCCACGTGTGTGTGAAGCTTTGATTGTCTGCATAAGATTGCACCTCATGTACAGTTAATCACTAACCAGAGATCAGCATATAGGGCTGTAATCCACTTTGATAAACTATGGTTTACTAACAGGTTTCATGAAAGAGGCAATAACTGTCTTCATTTGTGTACATGGAAAAGCCTACCAGGCTCTACTGGGCATTCCAAACACATGATCATAGAATGATCATGGATGAATTCACCGGGCCTCCAGTGAAAACAAAACAAAACACGTGAATGTAGAAATGTTTCTATAAATAAGGAGGGAGGGTTTATAGTGATGAGATGGAGATTATAATGAGTATAGTGATGAGTGAACACCATATATATTATAAATATGTAATGTTTTGAAAATATATAATATGTAAAATACATAATTGTCAATAATAATTAAAATAAAATTTTAACTTGTAGTCATTTCTTTTTCTGTATTTTGTGATAAAGGTTTTAATCTTTCTGGGCAAAATATAAGATAACATTAATATGAAGAAAATATCAATGGTACTCATGAAAAGTCAAACATTTTATTTATATTTTACAATTTTTTAAACACTTGTAGTTATAACATTCCTTCACACCCAAACCAATTTTCCTTTTTTTATTAATTTTTATTGAGCTGTACATTTTTTCTCTGCTCCCCTACCTGCCTCTCCCCTCACCTTCAACCCTCCCCTAAGGTTTCCATGCTCCCATTTTAATTTACTCAGCAGATCTTGTCTTTTACTGAATCCAATGTAGATTAGATCCATGTATATCTCTCTTAGGGTACTCGTTGTCTAGGTTCTCTGGAATTGTGATTTATGGGCTGATTTTCTTTGCTTTTTGTTTAAAAACCACCTATGAGTGATTACATATGATAATTATCTTCTGGGTCTGAGTTATCTGATTCAATATGATGTTTTCTACATCCATCCATTTGCCTGCAAATTTCAAGATGTAATTATTTTTCTCTGCTGTGTAGTACTCTATTGTGTAAATGTACCACATTTTCCTCATCTAATTTTCTATCAAGGGGCATTTAAGTTGTTTCCAGGTTCTTTCTATGACAAACAATGCTGCTATGAATACAATTAAGCACATGTCCTTAAGGTATGATTGAGCATTCTTTGGGTATATACCCAAAATTGGTATTGCTGGATTTTAAGGAAGGTTGTTTCCTAATTTTCTGAGAAGTCACCATACTGATATCTAAAGCATTTGTTTAACTGTGTTTATAGCAGCATTATTTCTAATAGCCATAATCTAGCATCTAAGATGACTGAAGAATGGATATAAAAAGTGTGGCACATCTATACATTAGAGTACTACTCAGTGGTAAAAAAATAATGACATCTTGAATTTTGCATGGAAATGGATGGAATTAGAAAACACTATCCTGAATGAGGTAACCCAGAACCCCCCCCCAAATATGGTATGTATTCACTCATTAGTGGATTCTAAACATAAACAAAGGACATTGAGCATATAATTCATTATCCTAGAGAAACTAAGTAATAAGGTGAACCCCGCCCCCCCCAAAAAAACATATATAGACCCATTTGGAAATTGAGAAAAAAATTGAGAGCGGGGGGAGTCAGGAGGTAGAAAGAAAGAAGGGAAAAAATAGGGGTTGAGGGCAACACGAAGGAATGGGATAGCCGAGATGGAAGAAAGACAGATATGAGAGAAGGAAAGTGATATCCTGATTGAGGAAGCCATTATGGAGTTAGCAAGAATCCATTCTCTAGAAAAATTCCCAAGAACCCACAGGAATGACCCCAGCTAAGACCCTAAGCAGTAGAGGAGAGGGTATCTGAACTGGCCTTACCTTGTAGTCAGACTGATGATTATCTTAAATATCACCATAGAACCTTCATCCAACAACAGATGGGAACAGAGGCAATGACCCACATTGGAGCACAGGACTGAGCTCTCAAGATCCAGTTAAAGAGTGGAAGGAGTGAGAGTATGAGCAAGGAATTCAAGACCATAAAAGGTTCATCCACTGAAAATTTTGCTTGAGCTAATGATAGGTCACAAACTCCAATTGGACTAGGAGTGAACAAGCATGGGAACAAAAAAGCCCCTTTCAAGAAAGTTGATGGTTGGGACAGTCTGTAGGGCCCCTGATAGTGACACTGTGACTTGTCTTTACTGCATATACTGACTTGGCATCCTGTATTGTTGTGAAAGGAGTGGTGGGCTGCTACTGGCCACCTGAGCTATTTTACCCAAAATAATGACATGGAAACTGTATTCATTTAAACACTTCCTGGCCCATTGTATCTAGCCTCTTAGCTAACTCTCACATCTTGCTTTAACCCATATCTAATAATTTGTGTATCACCATGGGGTTATGACTTACTGGGAAGATTCTAATCTGCATCTGTCTTGGGAAGGGGAATCATGGCATCTGCCTGATTCTGCTTTCTTCCTCCCACAATTCTTTTCTGTCTACTCCACCCACCTAAGGGCTAGCCTATCAAAATGCCAAGGAAGTTTCTTTATTAACCAATGAAAGTAACACATAGACAGATGACCCTCCTACATCATTTCCCCCTTTTCTGTTTAAACAAAAAAGAAAGGCTTTAACTTTAACATAGTAAAATTGCATATAGTAAAACAGTTATCAAGCAAGAATTACAGTTACAATATTTATATCTACTTTATCTTTTATCATAACTAAGAAAAACTATAACTATCTATTTATTCTTCAACTCCATCAAAGACTCCAGAAGAATATAGTACTACCTAAGGAAACAAGAAATAAGCAACTTCCAAACTCTAGAAATGACAGAGACATCTCACTGCCTGGTCAGTCACCCAAAGTTCCTCTGTTCTGTTGGGGCATCCATTTTCAGCCTACAGACCCATAGTATCCAGCAGACATTTCTTTAGACAAGTCCATCAGTCCTCTCTCTGTGAGTTCTTTGTGTTTAGTTTATGCATCAGTCCAGGCAAGAACAGTTTCTTGCCCAAATGGCTAACCAACTCCATAAGGAGCCCCTTCAATGCCCATCTTCCTCCTGAAGTACATTGGTGCTTTCAGGAGGAGACATGTCTCATATTCATGAAAAGCCCTAAGTTATTAAAACATTAAATGCCATATTCTGTAGTCTTTGAAAGATATGAAGAATGCCCATTTAACAGAAATATATCTCTATACATCAAGAAAATCTAACTAATATGACTACAAGCTTGATTATTATTGATGATTATCCATTAACAACCTATATTTCCTAATTATACTTTACATTTTTAAATGAACTAAACAATCACAATACCTTAATCAAGATCAGAAATACATAAACATATAACAAAATTGACCTTAAAATCCATACCAATCCAAATTATTCATATCTATATCATATCCCCCTTTATGTAAAAGAACATTTATAAACAATATTTGGGAATATGAATGTAGTTCTTTCTCTCCAAACTTCTTCCTGCTGTATAGGGGTGCTGTTAATTAAGTCTTTCATTTTATAACCTGTCTGCTAGATTCATCTCAATCAGCAGTTGAGCAAAGTAATTTTTTGAGGGGTTCACAGCAACCTTTCAGGAAGATTTGGTCTATCATACCATATTGGGATAGAAGCAATCCACAGGGTCTCATTCTCTTTGAAAACAAAAGAAGAATCTCTTTTCCAAAGTGTCATGTCCTTAGATCCAAATTTTGAAGTCAAGATAGCTTTATAATACACATGTTGGATTAGCTTAGCAGACCACACAATGAAATGTCTCTCTGTATTTAGCTTCTTCACAATCAAAAAAATTTAAAGAAAACACAATAAAATACATAATCCATACTCTTTGTGAATTTTCCATTTTTACATGGCTAATTTTTCTTTATTTCTTTTAATCTCTAACTATTTGTACTCTGTCTCTTTAAAGACTTTACCATTTTTTTAACACTTTAACTTTATTCTCTATATTCTTTTTCTTCTCTCTCCCAAGCTACATACATTCATCCAACACTGTGACTCATTTAGAGGTCTTTTATGTGTGAATCTGTCCTATTGTGAATCTGTAATTTACTATCCAGGAGCACTTCTTAAAATGCTAAGCGCTTTTTAAAAACTTTAGCTTGGGTCACATAGGGGTAATATGGTACTGCCTTTTTACTGCCCAGTCTAAACCTTAACTGTGCTGTTATTATGATAATTATGACAGTTCCTGCCTGAGATCAGCACAGTTCAGTGTGGAGCAGCTGATCCTGCCTCAGGGCCATTTGGTGCCCCTGGGCCACTGTGGTTTCAGGCACACAGCAGTCCATATTACCATCAAGCAAGCCATGGCATTTTACTCATAAAACCCCATCCCAAATTCTGTATCCTGCAAGAGACAGAGGTTGTGCTAGAAGCATAGCCCAGAAAGCCGGCATTTTAAAGCTGTGCAGCTTTTTTTTTTTTTTTGTCTCCAAGTAGGAGGCACATTCAGCAGTTTATTTCTGAGAATGAGTTTTTTATCTGAGTTACATTCAAATATGCCATGCAGAGCACTGCACAGCCTGGAAACATCTCTTTGTATGGTGGCAGAAATCCTATGGATATAAACCTTGCTCAACCTAGATGTAGTAGGGAGGGCCTAGGACTTTACACAGAGTTGGATGCATGACCCTCTCTTAGGATTGGATGGGGTGGGGTAGGAGGGTCTGTGGATGGAGAGGGAGAGTAGTGGGAGGAGAGGAGGGAGTGGGAATTTGGGGAAAAACATTTAAATAAATTAAAAACCAACCAAACAAGCAAAAAACATAGGACATTTGAAAAAAGAAAAATCTTTCCATTATTAAGAATGGGGAACATCACAATGCAGAGTGCTAGGACCCTATATAGTGCTACTATGGATGGGTTGGAAATGGAAAATTTAAATGAGGGGATAAATGACAAACATAATGATATAATGTAGACTGTAGTTACTATCAGCTTGGCAATTAGTAGTTTACCCTTAAAAAGTGATTTTGTAGTTGCCAAATAAGGTAATGAGACTGATAAGATACAAACCTTAGAAAGATTTGCCATTGATAATAATATAATAGTTATCATTTTCCTTGTTACCAAATTCAATATAATAAAAAAGAGGAAAAAAGAAAACAAATGTAATGAGCAAATGGAGGAAGGTGGGAAGAGTGGAGAGAGAAATGGTAAGGGGGTGTATGTCCAAATGCTTATGAGCAATCTAACCCATATATTGTATGTATCTTTAAAGGAATATTGCTAATTTTGAAATTATACCTGTAGAAATTTCAGAAGTTTATCGTTTTGGAAATGTAATGTTATACTAATAATTTTTAAATGAAACTGTACTGTTTTGTTCTTAGTTACTGTATAATGATAAGGCATATCCAAATGTACATGCTAACGACTAGACAGAGCTCAATGATAAACATTGTGGGTGAGGGACTTTGCTTGATGTCTATAGCCAAAATAAGAAAATCATGTGAAGATATTCAGAAACATCCAAAAAATGAATAATCTGTTTTTGACCAAAGAGTATTATTTTGAGAAAAGTAAAAGCATAAATTGTTTCTCTAAGAAAATGTTTTGAGGTCTAAGGATATAGTTTTGGCTTGGTAATACAAGTTAGAATAGAAAGTGGATCAAGTACAAATCTTTGAACTCAACAAATATACATAATGGAGTTGTTTCTCTAAATTTGCCAAATACAAAGAGACTGGATATTCTGAATGTAATCTTTACATGATAATTGCTTTCTTTCTTTCTCTCTCTCTCTCTCTCTCTCTCTCTCTCTCTCTCTCTCTCTCCATATATATANTCATTATAGTTGAATGAAACTCCATGGTGTGTGTGTGTGTGTGTGTGTGTGTGTGTGTGTGTGTGTATAGTATTTCTGTGTTAGAGTCAAAACTTTCTGTTTATAGTTATACAAAAAGGGGGAAATGTTAATAGATATTCAATGACACTGTGAACTTTGAGTTTGTGTTCGTGTTAATTAAATAAAATTAGCCTTGGATCAGGAGACTGAGTTAGCAACTAGTGGAAAGACACTAATCATAGAGCACTGGAGGGCATCTGGATGACATAGTTGAATCAGAAGTAGTAGGGGGATTTGGAGTCTTGTGACTCTTAGGAAACAAGTGCCTTGAACCTCTTTGAGTTATTCATGTTTTCATGCCAGCCTTTGAATCTCAAGTCTTATTTATAAATGACATGATAGAAATTTAGTTAAAGCTACATTTAGTAAAAGTATCAGAGCCAGTGCCTATGTAAAATCATGTCCTGCCAAGGCTGCTGCCTGAGCAGCTGGGCTGTTGCCAGAGAAGCAGGCTGGTGAATGTGAAGTCATGGTTGCTGGCTGAAAGAGCAGTAGAGTAAGGTACATACACTATCCCAAAGATAAAACAATTATTAGTTGGATTCATTCAGTATAACCATAGAGGTTAAGTATGAAGAAATGGAAAAGGAAATTAAAAGGCCTCCCATAAAAGGGAAAATAGAGTAGACAGTTATAGACACATGGGGAAGTTTGGGACTGGAACAGGAGGACCAAATGAAGTGTGAGGACAGATGGGATGGCAAGTGAGAGAATACAGGGAGGGATAGGTAAAACTAACAGATATTTGAGGTTGTATGGAAACCTAGCAGAGTGAAACTTCCTAAAATATACACATATAAAAGAAAACTAAAAGTAATCACCAAACAACAGGGGAGAAAGAGCCAAAAGTAGTCAGTTCTTGTCAGGAGATGAAATCTCAGTGCAATATATGAGTTATAGCTAATCAAGTTGTCTGCCAGAGGGTTCATATAAAAATATCCAAACTATTGAGGCTATTAAAAATTCTCCCCACTATAATAAAATTATCACACCTATGATGCACGGGAAGATAATCTTGTTTAAGTTTTATGATAAATGGGAACTTGGGCAGCTTTACTTTTGTATACATAAATAGAGCACACTTTTAAAAAAGAGAATGGGATCCAGGCTAAAAGAGAAAATGGAAAAGATAAAAAAAAACTTCAGTTTGTGGAAGAACCTTAAAAAGAATGAATGACTATTATGAGGGCTATTATGGTACAGTTCATGAATGCAATGCTAAAGTGAGGGAGGAAACTTAGTTGCATTCAACGGGTGTCAGGGTCAGAGAATCAAGTGTCAAAAACTTTCCATTACTGATAATTAAGGACTGGAACTCCTGGGTTTAGAATAACAATTATATAGTTGTTCTAATGAGGAGCTTTGGACCTTGAGTCTCCAGAGATTAAGAAATCATGCATTCAGCTTGTGACCTACTCCAAACCACCTGAAAAGTCTTGAAATATCCCAGAATTGGTTCAGACTTAATTCATTTTTAATGAAGCACCTATTCTGTCATGTAGTCTATTTGCATTTCTAAGGGAGAGTTGTTCATTTGCAATGTACAGGTGAGTTATCTACAACATTCTTATTGAAGCTAGACAAGAAATATAAACCCTACAATTAATTTCTATAAAATAAAGAAGGTATTTTAGGAGATAATAAACATAGCAAGTCAGAACAGCATGTAAAGAATGATTAGAAAGGATTCCACCCAGATGGACTTCTATTATCATCATAATCCATCATTGATTACCCTGAATCTTTCTCCTGAAACCCAATCTATGTCATTCTTTTGTTCTTACTCTATTTTAGTGGGGGCTGCAGTTTCATTTAGAGCAGATAAGGCCCATTCTCAAATACAGCAACTCATGATATGCATTTAGGCAAGTATATACATTCTGTGATGATATTGGGTAGGATATTTTCTATATATAATGAACTAGCTAGCCACAACTAGTTGGGACAAACTGGTTGGTGTAGAACTAAAACTGGTTTCTTCACATATCATTCCTGATGGTTAAATTGGAAAGATAAAGGCACATAAAAGATGGCTTTCTAACAAATATCATTTTAATGTTGCTTGTAGTTCATGTGTTTTAATAACTCCTTACGACTCTTTCTTCTTAAGATTCACATATATCATGGATATTGAAAACAAATCTGTGACTTCTGAATTTTTTCTGCGTGGACTGACAGATGATACAGAGCTGGAGTCCCTCATTTTTGGCCTTTTTCTAGGCATGTACCTGATCACAATCTTTGGAAATAGTCTTATAATGTTGGCTATCTACTGTGATTCCCATCTCCACACCCCCATGTACTTATTTCTCTGTCATCTATCTTTTAATGACATGTATTTAGTCAGCATCACAGTTCCAAAGATGCTGGTGAACATACAAACACAGGATCAGAGGATCACTTATGTAGGCTGCCTTTGCCAGGGCTTCTTTGTTTCAGTTTGTACCATCTTTGAGTGTTTTTTGCTGGGAGTAATGGCCTATGACCGCTACATAGCCATTTGTTACCCTCTAAGATACACAGTTCTGATGAACCCCTGCTTCTGTATTATTCTGGTTCTTATCTCTCTATTCATTAGCATTGTGAATGGTCTGTTGCATAGTGTGATGATACTAAACTTGTCTTTCTGCAATGACCTGGAAATCTTTCACTTCTTCTGTGAAATCGCACAAGTCATCAAACTGGCCTGTTCTGACAGCCTCATTAACAATATTCTGATATTTGCTACAGCTTCTATTTTTGCTGGCATTCCTCTGTTTGAAATAATTTTCTCTTATATTCACATTGTGTCTACAGTATTGAAAATGCCATCATCAGAAGGAAAATACAAAGCCTTTTCACTTGTGGGTCTCATTTGTCAGTTGTTTGCTTGTTCTATGGGACAGGTTTTGGTGTATACATTACTTCAAAGGTAATTGATTCACCAAGGGAGACCGCAGTGGCTTCAGTGATGTACTCCATAGTTCCTCCAATGATGAATCCCTTTATTTATAGTTTGAGAAACAGGGATATGAAGGAGGCACTGAAGAAAGTTATTGCTAGGATAACTTCCCCTGTGTGATTTGTGATGCACCTTGGACTTGCTTTTCTAGAGTCAAAAAGACAGGACTGCAGCTGAGTCAAAATATGTGCTATCTCTTCTTTTCACCTGTCTTTCTTTGACTTTAGTTTCTAAAAACTGGAGACTGAATTTAATTTTAATGTAATTATATCTTATTCTATGTGTTTGGGTGTTTCGGGTATGTGTATGTAAGTGTATCACATAAATGCATAGTGTCCATATAAGCCAGAAGAGAGTGTCAGATCACTTGAAGCCAAAGCTATAAATGTTTTTTTACCTTCCATGTAGGATTGAATCCAAGTTCTCTAGAGGAGGAGGCACTTGTATAACCACTGAGCAATTTCTCTAACTCATTACAGTTTTGCTTTTATTTACATGCTTACATGAATGTGTGTGCTTGTGCACACACAAAGGTATACATGCCACATGTGTGAAACTAACCCCTGAGGCCAGAAGAGGGCTTCAGATATCCATGAACAGAAACTATGGTGGTTGTGAGCTCCTCAAGTATAGTTCTAGAAAGTGAAACTCTGGAAAACAGCATGAACTCTTGCTCAGCTCACATTTACACATGGTTTTAATACTCTAAGCAGAATTTCTTTCAAGTTATCAAGAAAGTGGTAGTGAAGTAGTTTCCAATTTGAGCGTGTGTGTGTGTGTGTGTGTGTGTGTGTGTGTTCTATTTCTTGTGTACACTCCAATCGCTATCTTGGACCTAGGTCTGTGAATCAAAGATGTAGACATGGGCAATCTGTGAAGATATCACTGTATAAGTGTGTCTTTCTGTTCATTTTTCTTGATAAGATTTTTAATTAGTTGTTAAACAAGGTTTTTTAAGATGTTTGTAAGTTATTTGATATTCATCAATGTGTATTAAGACTTTTAAGCATTATTTGAGAATTTCATAGCCATGTTCAATATCTCTCTATTAAATATGCTCCTAGCCTTCTCCGTACTTTATTTCCTACTCTTGTAAACTTCATGCACTCTTGTTTTAAACCCACTGAATCCCATAGGCAAGTCCAGAATAGGCATGAGTGTAGAGACATACAGGCAATCCAACAAAGCCTACATCCCTGGAGAATGCTGTACATTTCTTAGAACTTATACATTGAAAATATGAATATTGATACCTTTTTTAAAAAGCATGCCTGACTTAAAGAATATTCTGGAAGAAAGAATAAGGGTCCATCAGGCTCATAGAGTAAACACATATTTGGACTGCGTTTTCCTTCAGTTTCCATAGGGGCAAGAAAATGCAACAGTTCTATCTCAGAATAGTGCTAGAGACACAGAAGCATAATCCATCTTTCGCTTAGTGATAAATTTTTTAGAGGCTAAACCAGATATCATTTTTCTAGTAGACTAGATGTGGAAACTGCAAGCATGTAAAAACTTGTTTCAACCAACATTTGCTTTTCTAATATGAGAATTGGTTACTTCTTATATGAAACATGAGAATAAGTTTACCTGCAGAAGTTGAAATTATTTATTTGCTCTCAAATACAATTATATGTTTTATTATAATGTAAAAGTATAGAAGATACAAAAACGTATGAAACATGGTAATCAAGGGGAAAGATTGTTGCTATATTTGGCATTGATTATGAGTATCTGAAGATTGATTCATTGAAAAGTGCTATTTGCACATAGTGTAACACATTCTATCACCTTCATGAATCCACTTTATTGTCAACTTGACTGGATTTGGAAGCATTAAGATACAACCCTGGATTTGCCTTTTAGGGCATATTGATAGTGTTTCAACTGTGGAGGGAAGATTCACCCTGAAGGATATTCCTGGGGGCTTGTGTCTCCAACTAAATGAAAAATGGTAAGAGGAAGCTCTCTGGCCACTGTCATCTCCTTTCCCTGCTTACTTATGCACAGATGTGGGTGACCTCTATTGCCACACACATTCTACCATGTTGGACTATGTCTTAAAGCAACGAACCCCAAATATCCTTCCTCCTTAAGATTACTTCTTATTAGATATTTAGTCACAACAATGAACAAACTACTAACACATAACTCTTATAAATTTGTAATGAATTTTATAATATAAACTTGATTTATTTTGGTTTTGACTCATAAGGTTCTAATAGAAAACAATTAATAAAACTGTCAATCTCAGTTAAGCTCAGTATATGTGGGGGCCAAGTAATTAATAGATGTTAAGATAACAAAAATGCTTTTTCCAGAGACATTACCCTTGTTAATTAATAAACACCTTTAATTCCTTGTTGTGTTCTCTCTTATGTGTCCATGTCTGTAATTGTATTGAGTTTAACAGTGACCCATTTGCTTTTAACTATTAGTAATGTACAGTGACATTAAAGTAAGAATCTTTTTTTAAATATAATTTTTTTATTGAAAAAAAAAAGATTTCCGCCTCCTCCCCGCCTCCCATTTCCCTCCCCGTCTCCCTTTTCCCCGCTCCTCCCTCTCCTCTCCCCCTCCCC
>NW_026068295.1:446919-462173 GCF_014885135.2 Alexandromys fortis
GATCATATGACAGGGGCATTTGTTCAACTATGTTCATAGCAGCATTATTTGTAATAGCCAGAACCTGGAAACAACCTAGATGTCCTTCAATGGAAGAATGGATGAAGAAAGTGTGGAATATATACACATTAGAATACTACGCAGCGGTAAAAAACAATGACTTCTCGAATTTTGCATGCAAATGGATGGAAATAGAACACACTATCCTGAGTGAGGTAACCCAGACCCAAAAAGATGAACTTGGGAAGTAAGAATCATTTTTATGTTGGTAGAAATTTACATCTAATTTTTTCTGGCACTGTGTTTAAATCCATTTTAATATTTTCTTACACATATTTGGGATGAAATGAAAGATAGTGTTGTATGTGGAGCTTTTTCCCTTTAGGTATGTGCAAAATGGACTAAATGGTTGGCTCAACTATCTCCTGATTAGCCAATTCAGCTGTTAACTAATCATCATAATAACATACACATTTTTTGTTAGGAATCATATTCAAATATTAATCAAAATTTCCCCAGATTATTAGGTTGTGATCTTTTTTACATAATATAAGACATTTATTTCCTATTTTGGTAAAATGTTATAACACTGTTCTTAAATTCACTGTATTTTCTGTAATTTAAAAGAGGTTTTTATGTATTTGGAAGGCTAATTCTGTTACTCATCTCAATATTGAAACTTTGTTCTTAATATAGGTCTTCATTTTTAAATATATTTATATTTGTAAATCTCTGTTCAGGGAAATACAGTACCCATAGAGATCATAGGAAGATATCTGATCCTCTGGAGCAACTGTTACAGATACTTGAGAGCCACTTGTTATGGGTACTGGAGCCAAACTCTTGTTCTTTGAAAGATTAACAAGTGCTTCTCACCACTGAGCCATTTCTACAGAATAAGAATATACTCTTTATTAGCAAGACTCTGTTTTTACTAGTTTTGTTTCTGCTTTAAGATTTATTTTATTATGGTGGTGTTGTGCATATGTGTGTGTGTGTCTGCCTGTATGTTTGTTTTCAGAGGCCAGAAATGTGCACTAAAAAACCTGGAGGTAGACTTGCAATTTTGAACAATTTAAAGTGTGCAGGTGTTTAGAACTGAACTTCAGTCTATAGAAACAGCAGAGGGTGCTTTGAACTTTGAGCTATCTTTCCAGCTCACATAATATTTTTGATTAAATGATTTATACTATGACCATAATTTCTTTTATTTCTGTTTTAGAGATTATGTATAGTAATTAATACACACTAATCAAGCACTATATATATCATTGACCTTCATCACCAGGTCCACAAGTGCTCAGAATGTTTTTCTCATATCTCATGTCCTTTATATTCATAATGAACTAAGCTTTTAACAGATTATTTTTTGGGCGAAGAATTTTATTTCACATCCCAGTTTAGTATGGAACTCACTGGGTAGTCTAGGCTGGCTATGTGCCAATGACTCATTCTCCTAGGGATGGGCTGAAAATGTGGTCTAAATATTTTCCCTATATTTTGTGATGATAATTGTGACTTTAAAGACATTTACTGGAAAAAAAACCAAGTACAGGAATAAAATGGGCTCCAGTGTGATCTGTGATTGTGATGAACACAGGCAGAGGCAGCGAGGGTAAACAATGACACTGTTACACTATTCCTAGGGAGAAATGAACCTGGTGCAATTGACAGTATTTTGTTTAAGACTCATGAAGCCTCAGTATTGAACATTTTACTTCCTCTATATATTTGTAGTTTTACATTTTGGGGGCTGGAAATTGTTTAGAATTATTTCTCTGGATCTGTAAAATATATTCAAATTAATTGTAATTATTAAGCAGATCATCTATTAGGTGAAATAGAATAATTCAAATACATAAAAATAAAATTCAAAAGCTCATTAGGGCATATATTAAATACATGTACTACAAAATTGAAAAAAATGTACTAAATAGATGAGGTTTTGGATACACACAGGCAGTCAACATTAAAGCATAAGTTTCTAAATAGAACAAACATATCTATGATAAAAAAAAACAATGATACTTACATAAGATTGAACAGTGTCATTCAGAAGGGTAAAAATTCTGTGAAATAAAATATGAATCATCTTGCTAAATCCCAGACTCATTTCTCATTGGGTATATGACAATGAATTTTATTACATACACAATGTAAGCTACATAAAGCAAAAAATTAATAATGATTAGATAGAGGCTAGAGAAGGTTCCCCTTCTGAGTAATTTTAATGTCGAAGTAAAATTTTATATTGATTCACACCTGGGTTTCAAGATAGCACTTATGAGACAACCTGTTGTAATTTTCAAAATGTAAACATTAGAAAGAATGTATGAGGGCTGTGAGGGTGTCTCCATGGAGGAAACACTGCTCTTGCAAACCCCATAAATCCACAGAAAAACTGAGCAGATGTGCTGCTATAATCCCAGTACCTCAGAGATAAAGACAGTATATTAAACTTTCATCCCCCTTTCAAAGTATCTAACTAAACTAGATAGAACCAGATAACTCTGAGTTCAGCACGAGAACTTTTCTTAGTAGATAAAATGGAAAGTAATGGAAGAAGACACTCAACAGGAAATTCATGGGTCCCCTGTGCTCATGCACACAGCAGCATGAACATTCAAACCTACATGAGTGTGCACACACATTTGTACATGCATACACATGTGTACACACGAAAACCATATTAACAAATGAAATACAGAAAGATAAATTAGTTTTAAAGTTCTATATTATAGTTAACCTATTACCTTAGTAACTGAATTTTATATAACATTATATTTATTTTCATTAAAGTATCAGAATATTTGAATGGTTTAACAGGTTTGTATAATATAAAAATTGGTTAAACATGGTGTAACTTCAATGATGAGAACACATTTTGTTATGCATATTTAAATAATTTTTTCTTTAAAAAATGAAAGCACAGAAATTTAAAATTCCTGGTTTGTGGCTATTGAAATCTAAATCTCTAACTGCCTTCAGCAAAGATTTCTAATCTTAGTTTGACTGCTGGCCCTGAAACTATAAGAAATAGATCATATACTTAATATTTTTTCATTCATTTACTTTTGCATTTGTTTATGTGGAAGTTTTCAGGCATCAGCTCTTTCCTTTTACTTTATGGGTCCCAGTGTTACAACTGAGGTTCTGAAGCTTTACCCACTTTTTTCCAGATTTACCCCTTTTTTCCAGATTTATTTTTCTTTCTTTGTTTTCATTTGAGCTACACCACCTCCAAACAAAGAAACATCTCTTTATAGTAAACAGAAACTATTATTAAAAATGGCAACTGGAGAAAAAATCAGAAAATAGTGGATCATGAGGATCCCAGCTGAACAGATTACAGTTCATCTGTCCATGATCTGGGACATGCTTAGAAGAGAGAACAGAAATTTGTACAACCCAGGATTGCAGGAAGTCTGCTGTGAAACAGCCTTTTCTTGAAATGATTGCATAAACTAGGCCAAAAGAAAGCCCATGTTAGTGGACATGCTACCACAGAAGAGGAAGAATCTCATGGTTTCACCTCACTGAATAAAGAATTACAGGCTGAAACTGCTGAGGGAGGAAGAATTATCCTTCCTCAAGGATAAGCCCCATAATGGTATTCCAATCAAAAGTGGNAAATATATAAAATTTAGGAAATATTAATAATGAATAAATTACTTCATTATTAACACAAGAATTTATAAAAATAAGAGTAAACCAAATTCAAATCCATTGAACAGCATAAAACAATTAAATGAGAGATTAATAACATACAAACAAAGAAAACAGTATAAAAAAACAGTATCTTAGCACTGGTTCTTTGAGAAGCTAAACTATATTAATCGACTTTGGCTTAACTAATAAAAAAGAATTAAATAACTAAAATTAACAGATAGGAACCAAAAAGTATAACAACAAAACAATTAATAAAAAATAGTTCATGAATTTGTTTTTTTTTTAATTTATTTTAATTGAGTTCTACATTTTTCTCTGCACCACTCCCTGCCTTTTCCCTCCCACTTCAGTAATCCCCCAAGGTCCCCATGCTCCAAATATACTCAGGAGATCTTGGTTTGTTTTTTTCTTAACTTCTTATGTAGATTGGGTCTATATAAGTCTCTCTTAGTGTCCTAATTGTTTTCTAAGTTCTCTGGGATTGTGGTCTGTAGGCTAGTCTTTTTTTTTTTTTTTTCCTTTATGTTTAAAAGCCACCTACAAGTACATTTGATAATTGTTTTTCTGTGTCTGAGTTACCTCACTTATAATAATGCTTTCTAGCTCCATCCATTTGCCTGAAAAATTCAAGATGTT
Source organism: Alexandromys fortis (assembly GCF_014885135.2). Taxonomy (NCBI): domain Eukaryota; kingdom Metazoa; phylum Chordata; class Mammalia; order Rodentia; family Cricetidae; genus Alexandromys; species Alexandromys fortis. The sequence continues at coordinate 451,225 of NW_026068295.1, forward strand.
GTAATTTATTTCTGCTGTGTTGTACTCCACTGTGTAAATGTACCACATTTTCCTTATCCATTCTTTGATTGAGAGGCACTTAGGTTGTTTCCAAGTTGTGGCTATGTCAAACAATGTTGCTATGAACATAGTTGAGCACATGTCCTTCTGGCATGATTGAGCATCCTTTGGATATATACTCAAAAAGTGGTATTACTGAGTCTTGAGAAAGGTTGTTTCCTAATTTTCTGGAAACTGCCACTCTGACATCCAAAGGGTTTCCCACCTTGCTTCCCTGTCGGAGCCCATTTGGGTCCAACACAGATTCTCTAACTAGACTGGAATGGAGTCGCGAGGAATAATCAGACACAGCTTACACCGTCATCATGGAAAAGGCCATCCTCCTCCTTTATTGTCCAAACATCTTATATACCCACACTAAATGAGAGGGAACACGCAAAGGCTGTTGCCTAGGCAACCAGGTGCCTGGGCTCTCTTCAAGTCCCCATCTAGCAGTCAGGTAGGCCCTGAATTAGCATCTCTATAAGACAACCTTCAAATTGCATAAGGAAAGAAACCCCAAACATCCTGACCAGTTTCAGTCAACACCTCTTCTCAGGTAATCCACACTTTAACAAAAGAAGATAGGAGCAAGACATTCTGGCTTTTGTTAAGGGCAGACAGCTTGTCTGCAGAGCTATGTAATCAGCTCAAACCGGGGTAATGGCTTTTGTAGCATATTGGAATATGCGCCCACACTTTCGCACCAGCAATGCAGGAATGTTCCCTTTACCCCACAAGCTCTCCAGCATAAGTTGTCATCAGTGGTTTTGATCTTGGCCATTCTTACAAGTATAAGATGGAATCTCAGAGTTGTTTTGATTTGCATTTTTCTGATGACTAAGGGTGTTGAACATTTCCTTAAGTGTCTTTCAGCCATTTTAGATTCCTATGTTGAAATTTCTCTGTTTAGGACTGTACTCCATTTTTTTTTATTGGATTATTTGTTCTTTTGATGATCAGTCTCTTGAGTTCTTTGTATATTTTATAGATCAGGCCTCTGTGTGATGTGGGGTTAGTGAAGATCTTTCCCATTCTTTAGGTTGTCATTTTGTCTTGTTGACCATATCCTTTGCTTTACAGAAGCTTTTCAGTTTCAGGATTTCCCATTTATTAATTGTTTCTCAGTGTCTGTGCTACTGGGGTTATATTCAGGAAGTGGTTTCCTATGCCAATGCATTCAAGTGTACTTCCCACTTTCTATTCTATAAGGTTCAGTGTAGCTGGCTTTATGTTAAGGTATTTGATCCATTTGGACTTGAGTTTTGTGCATGGTGATAGATATGGGTTTATTTTCATTCTTCTACCTGTTGATATCCAGTTATGCCAGCACCAATTGTTAAATATGCTTTCTTTTTTCCATTTGATATTTTTTGCTTTTTGTCAAAAATCAGGTGTTCAAAGGTATGTGGATTAATATCTGGGTCTTCTATTCATTTTCATTAGCTAACTCATGCATATAAATTTATCCCATTCCTACTAATTTGTATATTGCCACAAAGTTGTGGCCTGCCAGCAAATTTCAGCATGTCTCTCTCCGGTGGTTTCTCTATGATGTCTCCCTCTCTGCCTTCCTTCTCCCAGGATTCAGTCCAGTTTTCCCCACCTACCTAAGTTCTGCCCTGTCAACAGGCCAAGGCAATTTATTTATATATTAATGGTAATCACAGTATACAGAGGGAAATCCTACATTACCTCCCCTTTTCTGTTTAAATAAAAAAAAAGGTGATGGAGGAGGGTCATCTGTCTATGTGTTACTCTCATTGGTTAATAAAGAAACTTCCTTGGCTTTTTGAAGGGCAGGATTTAGATAGATAGTGTAGACAGAACAGAATGCTGAGAAGAAGGGAAGTGAGGCAGTCACCATGATTCTTCGACCTGAGACGGATCTTTCCCGATAAGCCACCACCTCGTGGTGCTACACAGGTTATTAGAAATGGGTTAATCAAGATGTGAGAATTAGCCAATAAGAGGCTGAAACTAATGGGCCAGGAAGTGTTTAAATGAATACAATTTGTGTGTTGTTATTTCGGGTGTAAAGCTAGCTGTGCAGGAGGCGGGCGGGACAAAAAGCAGGCCTGCTCGCTCTCTTACTACAGGAAGGTTGTATTTTTAACATAGTAAAATTACATAGAACAAAACAGGTATCAAGCAAGAATTACAGTTATAATATTTATATCTATTCTATCTTTTATCATAACTAAGGAAAACTATAACTATATTTATAAATTCTTTAACTCCATCACAGACTCCAGAAGGATATAATATTGCTTAAGTAAACATGAAGTACATTGTAAGCAACTTCCAAAACTCTAGAACTGATAGAGACATCTCACTGCCTGGACAGTCACCCAAAGTTCTTCTGTACAGTTAGGACATCCATCTTCAGTCTATTGGCCCATAGTATCCAGCAGACTTTCCATGAAACAGGAAATTTTTTGGGCAGTTTGTAAGTCACTTCTGTGTACTGAAGAATGTCTGGCAGACTCTTTCATGCATCAGGAACCCTGTTAATCCTCTCATCTTTGGGCAGTCAAATTTAGCAGTCATCTCTCTGTGGGTTCTGCATGTCCAGTTTTTACAGCACACTATGAAGCAGGCCAGGCAAGAGCAGTTTTGTGCCCAAATGACTAACCAACTCCATAAAGAGCCTCTTCAATGCTCATCTTCCTCCTGAAGTAGCTTGTGCTATCAGGAGCAGATGTGTCTCATTAACATGAAACATCCTAAGTTATTAAAATATTTTAAATGCCATATTCTGAAGGTCTTTGAAACATTTGAAGAATATCTATCTAATTGAAATATATTTCTATAAATCTAAAATCTAACTAAAATGACTACAAGCTTGACTATTATAGATGATTATCTATTAACTTATAATTCTTAATTATACATTATATTTTTAAATGAACACAATATCTTAATCAAGATCAGAAATACATACACATATAACATAATTGATCTTATGTTTGTATCAATAAACTGAGATCCATACCAATGCAAAGTATTCATATCTATATCCCCCTTTAAATGTGAACAAACATTTATAGAAAATATTTGGGAATATAGTTTCTTCATACTGCTCCCTTTTTATTGGGGGTGCTGTTAATCAGATCTTCTATGGTGTATTCTATGTGCTAGGTTCATATCAGTCAGCACTTGTAGTGAAGTAAATTTTTAAGGGATGCTCAAGGCAACCTTTTAGGGTGTCTTATTCCATCAAACCACACCAGTCTGAAGCAATCCACAGGTTCTCATCCTCTATGGAAACAAGAGAAGAACTTCTTTTCCAAAGCAATATATCTTTTTTCCATTCAAAAATTTACACTTCCTCCCCTCCTCCCATTACCTTCCTCCCCACTCCTTAAGAGAGGGCAGAGAATACTGCCCTGTGGGAAGTCCAAGCCCCCCTACATCCAGGCCTAGGAAGCTGTGCATCCAAATAAACTAGGGTCCCAAAAAGCCAGTACATGCAGTAGAAACAAGTCCCAGTGCCTTTATCAATGGCTTCCCAGGCAGCCCCCATTATCAGCCATATTCAGAGAGTCTGGCTTGATCACATGCTCATTCAGTCCAGGTCCAACTGGATTTGGTGAGCTCCCTTTAGAACAGGCACACTGCCTCAGTGGGTGCACCAACCCCTCACGGTCCTGACTTCCTTGCTTGTCTTCTCCCTTCTTCTTCTCTTCAACTGGACCTTAGGAACTTAGTCCATTACTCTGATGAGGGTCTCTGTCTCTGTCTCCATCCGTTGCTGGATGAAAATTCTATGGTGATATTTGAGATAATTATCAGTGTGATAGTGGGGGCAAGGACAGTTCAGGCACCATCTCCTCTGCTGCCCAAGGACCTAGCTGGGGTCATCCCTGTGGACACCTGGAATCCCCCTAGAGCCAAGTCTCTTGCCAACCCCAAAATGGCTCCCTAAATGTAGATATCTTCTTCCCTGCTCCTATATCTCCCCTTCTTCCAGCTCTACCTTTGCACTCCTTTAAGCTCTCCCCAGTCTTTCCCTTCTCCCTTCTCTCTCCCCAACTCATCTACCCCCAACCCCCCACTTCTACCCTCCATGCTCCCAACTTTTGTCTGGCGATCTTGTTTGCTTCCAATTTCCAGGAGAATCTATATATGTTTTTCTTTGGGTTCACCTTGTTATTTGACTTCTCTAGGCTCTTGAACTACAGGCTTAATGTCCCTTGTTTATGGCTAGAGTCCACTACTGAATGAGTACATACCATATTCAACTTTTTGGGACTAGGTAATCTCACTCAGGATAGTGTTTTCTATTTCCATTCATTTGCATACAAAATTCAAGATGTCATTGTCTTTTACTGTGGAGTAGAACTCTAAAGTGTATATGTGCCACACGTTCTTTTCTTCCATTGAGGGGCATCTAGATTTTTTTCCAGGTTCTTGCTATTACAAATAATGCTGCTATGAGCATAGTTGAACAAATGCTTTTTTAGTATGATTGGGCATCTCTTGGGTACATTTCCAATAGTAAAGCAATATCTTTAGACCCATGTTTGGAAGTCAGAATACCTTTTTAATATACATGCTGGTTTAGCTTAGTAGCCTATACAATAAAATGTCTCTCTGTACTTAGCTTCTTCACATTCAAAAAAAATTCAATGAAAGCACAATAATATATATAATTCAGACTCTCTGTAAGTTTTCCATCTTTATATAGCTTATTCTTTGTTTAGTCCTTTCAATCAATGACTGTCTTACTCTGTTCCTTTAAAGACTTTACTTTTTTAAAAAACATTTACTTCTTTTTATAACTGTCTATATTGTTTTTCTTCTCTGTCCCAAGCTTACATACATTTATCCAACACTTTGACTCATTTATAGGTCTTTTTAAAAAATCTGGATTTGTCTTTATTGCATATATGTAATTATTTTCTGGCCAGAAGCATTTCTTAAAATGCTAAGCACTTAAGAACCTAAACTGTGACATTACTAGGTATATATGGTGCCTCCTGTTTGCCATGCCCATTCCAATATGGTAGAACTGTTTGCACCTCTGAGAGCCATACACCCAGCTCCACTTTCAGGCACACAGCCAGTCCATGTGGTCATTAATCAAACTGCAGCAGTTTGCTCACAAACCCCATTCAAATGCTCTGTAGCCAGACCTCCTGCCTGCAAGAGTCAGAGTTCATGCTGGCAGCATGGCCCAGAAAGCCAGCATTTCAAAATGGTGTGTTTTTTCCTGCTATGGCTCATAAGAAAAACCTCTCTTAAAGGAGCTACTGTATGCCACCAGCAGACAGCAAGAAGCTGTGTTAAACTCTGTATATTGTGTCTAGAATTCCTTTTCAAACTCTCTCAGGTTTTTAAGTGAATTTTAGTTGGCCATGTGGGCACCAATTTGTAGCAAAAAGCCATTTGTTCATCCCGGTTGTCCAGAACTGAAATAACCACACAGAAACTGTTTTAATTAAATCACTGCTTGACACATTAGCTCTAGTTTCTTATTTGCTAACTATTAAATATTAATTTATCCCATTTAAATTAATCTGTATATCACCATAAATTTGTGACCTACTAGCAAAGTTTCAGCACATCTATCTCTGGCAGCAACTCCATGGTGTCTCCCTCTCCAGCTTCCTTCTCCTAGCATTCAGTCCAGTTTTCCCCATCTACCTAAGTTCTGCCCTGTCAACAGGCCAAGGCAGTTTATTTATTCATTAATGGTAATCACAGCACACAGAGGGAAATCCCACATCACAGATCTGAAGTAATTACATATAAATTGTATTAAAGAACCTGCTTGGTCTATTACCTCTCACCTTTTATTGGCTAGTACATGTATCTTAAATTAACCCATTTCTATTAATCTGTGTATCACCAGGTGTTTGTGTTGATTCCATACAACAACCAGCATCTGTCTCCTGTGGAGACTACATGGCTTCTCTCTGACTCCATTTACTTTCCTCTTCTATCTGTTTAGAATTCCTGCCCTGCCCTATTCTGCACTGCAATAGGCCCAAAGCAGCTTCTTTATTAACCAATGGTATTCATGGCATATAGAGGGCTGATGTGGGAGTGTTATATATCAATCTGTTGATTTCATTGGTTAAGCAATAAAGAAACTCCTTGGCCCTGATAGGTTAAAACATAGGTGGGAGGAGAAAACAGAACAGGATGCTGGGAGAAAGAAGCTGAGTCAGGAGTTGCCATGGCTCTCCCACTCCAGACAGACGCAGGTTAAGATCTTCCCTGGTAAGCCACCTCGTGGGCTACACAGATTATTAGAAATGGGTTAGATTAATATGTAAGAGCTAGCCAATAAGAGGCTGGAACTTATGGGCAAGGCAGTATTTAAAAGAATACAGTTTCTGTGTAATTATTTCGGGTAAAGCTAGCCATGTGGGCGGCCGGGTGCCGGGGACGCAGCCTCGCTGCTCTTATCAACAGAGGGCAATCCCACATCACTGCTTAATAATACATAACCAAATAAGAGGCTTATTCCAGAAGGAACACTGTTGTTTCTCACTCATCATCCTTTACATACCTGTGATTCTTTGTCCAGTGGTTTAGCCTCACAAGTTTCTCTGCTTCCTATTTAGCATGTCTGTTGGTTTTGTCCTTATTCAGGTCTTACCTACATAGCCATAATATTGAAGCAGCACTTATCAGAAGACTTTTCCTTAATGATGCTGCCATCCTTAATCACGGCTGATTCTTCAGTCAGTCTTGACCAGTCCAATGGTACCAGCAAGGCAGATAATTCATGTTAATGCTTTTGTTTGTTTCTTTGCTTGTTTTTATTCAAGGTATAAAAGAGGATGATCAATGAGTTCTCAAACTGTTCTCCTATGCAAGATATGCATCCATTGTTTGCATTGCTCTTAACATTCTTATCACCCAATTACCTACATAAATTAGCCATTGAACTCTGAGCTCTGAGAATTCAACAGTTTTTTCAGTCCCATGTTCAAATGCCACCACAATTCTCAACAAAATAAATGGTTGTGCCTGTCAATGCAATATTCATAATTCTGATTCACATTTTCTTCCGTAATTTATATTATTGTGATTAAATACCAGAATCCAAAAGCACCTAATAGAGGAAAGGTATTTTACATCTACTTTAAGATTAAGAAATCAAGAACCTGGAGCAGGAACAAATGAAAACTGAAATGATAATTAATTGCTTGATTCTTTTGACTTTCTCAACTTATTCTTTATTGCATCCCAGGACCAATTGACTAGGGCCTATCTCCTCCCATCAATAAACAGTAAAATATGTCCTGGATTCAGGTTTTATGAGTTTTCCCTTTTTCATGTTATTATGTCTGTTGGTATCAATATATCATTTCAATAGTTGTTTTTTTTATCACAACATAAAAAGTCCTCATATTGGCAGCAAGCTTTTGTCTTTGTGGTCCCTGGCCAGTGAGTGGCCCTGGTCCTGTACCAGGAAATCCATCGGAACATTTGAAGGAAGACATGGGCAGGCACCAAGGTAAGAATTCCTCCAACAATCTGAAAAACAATATGATAACACCAGAACCAAGTGAACATACAACAGGAAGACTTGAACACCCTAATCCAGAAGAAGTAGAAAAAAATAGACATTATGAAAGTGATAGAGTGCTTTAAACAGGATGTGAAAAACTCCCTTAAAAATGGATTAGAAGAATAATAAAAAGTTGGAAGAAATGAATAAATCCCTAAAAGATACCCTAGGAAACCAAAAAAAAAAAAACAACAAAAAAAAACAATCAAACAGATAATGAAAACAGTTCAAGGTTTGAAAACTGAAATGGAGGCAATGAAGAAAACACAAACTGAGGGCCGGCTGGATATGGAAAATCTAGGTAAACAAACAGAGACTACAGACACAAACATAACCAAGAGAATAAAAGAGATAGAAGAATCTCAGATGCTGAAGACACTATAGAGAAAATAAACACACTGATCAAAGAAAACAGCAAATCCAACAAATTCTTATCACAAAACATCCAGAAAATCTGGGATACCATAAGAACAAACCTAAAAATAATAGAGGTAGAAGAAGGAGAAGAATTACAGCTCAAAGGTCCAGAAAATATATTCAACAAAATTTTAGAAGAAAACTTTCCCAACCTAAAGAAAAATATTCCTATGAAGGTTCAAGAAGCATACAGAAGGGCTGGAGAGATGGCTCAGTGGTTAAGAGCATTGCCTGCTCTTCCAAAGGTCCTGAGTTCAATTCCCAGCAACCACATGGTGGCTCACAACCATCTGTAAAGGGGTCTGGCACCCTCTTCTGGCTGTCACGCATACACACAGACAGAATATTGTATACATAATAAATAAATAAATATTAAAAAAAGAAGCATACAGAACACCAAATAGACTGGATCAAAAAAATCCTCTTGTCATATAATAATCAAAACAGAAAACATATAGAATAAAGAAAGAATATTAAGACCTACAAATAAAAAAAGTCAAATAACATATAAAGGTAAATCTATCAGACTTACATCTGACTTCTCCATGGAACCATGAAATCCAGAGGTCTTGGATAGATGTGCTGCAGAAAATAAGAGACCACGGATGTAAGCCCAGACTACTATACCCAGCCAAGCTTTCATTCAACATCAATGAAGAAAATAAAATATTCCAGGATAAAAACAAATTTAAACAATATTTAACCACAAATCCAGCCTTACAGAGAGTAATAGAAGGAATAGCACAACCCAAGGAATCCAACATTGTCCACAATAACTCAGACATCTAGCAGCCTTTTACCAGCACAACTCAAAGAAGAGAAACACACAAACTCTACAACCAAAATAAATAACAGAAGATAACTACCACTGTTCATTAATATCACTTAATATCAATGGACTCAATTTACGTATAAAAAGGCACATGCTAAGAGATTGGATGCGAAAACAGGATCCAACATTCTGCTGTTTACAAGAAACATACCTCAACCACAAAGATAGACATCTACTCAGAGTAAAGGGTTGGGAAAAGGTTTTTCAATCAAACAGAACTAAGAAACAAGCAAGTATGGCTATACTAATATTTAACAAAATTGACTTCAAACTAAAATCAATCAGAAGAGATGGAGATGGACACTTTATACTGATAACAGGAACAATTCATCAGGAGGAAGTCTCAATCCTGAATATCTATGCCCCTAATATAAAAGCACCCACTTATGTAAAAGAAACATTACTAGAACTCAAGGCAGTCATCAAACCACACACACACTAATAGTAGGAGACTTCAACACTCCTCTCTCACCAATGGACAGGTCAATCAGACAAAAACCTAACAGAGAAATAAGAGAATTAATGGAAGTAATGAATCAAATGAACTTAACAGACATCTATAGAACATTTTACTCAAATAGGAAAGAATATATCTTCTTCTCAGCATCTCATGGAACCTTCTCGAAAATTGAGCATGTACTTGGTAACAAAGCAAACTTCCAGAGATACAAAAAAAATTAGTAACCACCTGTGTCTTATCGAATCACCATGGAATATAGTTATGATTTAACAATAATTCTACCCCCAGAAAGCCTACAAACTTATGGAAGCTGAACAGTCAACAACTGAACCCCCCTGGGTCAGGGAAGAAATAAAGAAAGAAATTAAAATCTTCCTTGAATTTAACAAAAATAAAGATACAACATACCCAAACTTAGAGGACACTATGAAAGCAGTACTAAGAGGAAAGTTCATTGCTCTAAATGCCCACATTAAAAAAAAAAAAAAACAGAGAAAGCACACATTAGCGACTTAACAGCACAGCTGAAAGCTCTACACTCACCCTGAAGAGTAGAAGACTGGAAATAATCAAACTGAGGGCTGAAATCAACAAAATAGAAACACAGAAAACAATCCAAAGAATCAATGAAACAAAGAGCTGGTTCTTTGAGAATGTCAACAAGATTGACAAAACTTTATCCAAACTAATCAAAAGACAGAGAGAACATGCAAATTGACAATATCAGAAATGAAAAGGGGGACATAACAACCGACACTGAGGAAATTCAGAGAATCATTAGGTCTTACTACAAAAGCTTATATGCCACAAAGTTGGAAAATGTAAAATAAATGGACTTGTTTTTATATAAGTACCATTTACCAAAATTAAATCAAGAGCAGGTGAACAATTTAAATAGACCTATAAGTCGTGAGGAAATAGAAGCTGTGAAAAAAAAAAAAAAAAACAACTCCCAACCAAAAAAGCCCAGGACCAGATGGTTTTAATGCAGAATTTTATCAGAACTTCCAAGAAGAGCTGATATTTATACTCCTTAATGTGTTTCACATAATAGAAACAAAAGAGTCATTGCCAAACTCTTTTTATGAAGGTACATTCACCCTGATTCCGAAACCACACAAAGACCCAAACAAGAAAGAGAATTACAGACCAATCTCACTCATGAAAATTAATGCAAAAATTCTCAATAAAATTCTAGCAAACAGAATCCAAGAACACATTAAAAAAATTATCCATTATGATCAATTACACTTCATCCCAGAGATACAGGGCTGGTTCAACATACAGAAATCTACCAATGTAATCCATCATATAAATAAACTGAAAAAAAAAACATGCTATCATTTCATTAGTTGCAGAAGAAGCATTTGACAAAATTCAAAACCCCTTTCTGATAAAAGTTTTGGAGAGGTTATGGATACAGGATCATACCTAAATATAATAAAACCAATATATAGCAAACAAACAGCTAATATCAAATTAAATGGAGAAAAACTCAAAGCCATTCCACTAAAATCAGGAACAAGACAAGGCTGTTCACTCTCACCATATCTCTTCAACATAGTTCTTGAAGTTCTAGCAATAGCAATAAGGCAACATAAGGAGATCAAGGGGATTTGAATCAGAAAGGAAGAAGTCAAACTTTTATTTTTTGCAGAAGATATGATAGTGTA
>NW_026068295.1:462831-487398 GCF_014885135.2 Alexandromys fortis
AAAAAAAAGGAGAAGAGGTGGGGCAAAGTAGCTTTTTTTCTTAGAAGGTGAGAGATAAAAGGCTTAAGTCCCCTAAGGCTGTGGAGAGAGAGGGGTACTGAGCTTGGGTAATAATCTTAGTAGGATCTTGTAATTGGATAACAGTGGGGGAATGGTGTTTAGCAACAGAGGGGTTTGGGGTATCCCAGACTCGGGGTCCACCTGAGAGGCTGGTAGAGGAAAAGACACATTGGAGCTAGGAGGTTGGGAGGCTAGAAGAAGAAGTAGAAGAAGGAGAAGGGGAGCTGCTGGCAAGTCTGGGGTAAGGTGAATGGAAGGAGCAAACGAAATGGAAGCTCCTACTTTTGTTAAAAACAATCTCTTCCCATAAGAGGTACTTACTGGGGATTGGAGAGATGGCTCAGCGGTTAAGAGCATTGCCTGCTCTTCCAAAGGTCCTGAGTTCAATTCCCAGCAACCACATGGTGGCTCACAACCATCTGTAATGAGGTCCGGTGCCCTCTTCTGGCCTGCAAGGATACACACAGAAAGAATATTGTATAAATAATAAATAAATAAATATTAAAAAAAAAAAGAAAAAATGGGGTACTGAACTGAACAGAGAATTCTCAACAGAAGAAGTTCAAATGGCCAAAAGACATTTAAGGTCATGATCTACCTCCTTAGAGATCAGGGAAATGCAAATCAAAACAACTTTGAGATACCATTTTATACCTGTCAGAATGGCTAAAATAAAAAAAAAAAAACACCAATGATAGCCTTTTCTGGAGAGGATGTGGAGTAAGGGGAACACTCATCCATTGCTGGTGGGAATGCAAACCTCTGCAACTACTTAGGAAATCAGTGTGGCAGTTTCTCAGGAAATTAGGGATCAACCTACCCCAGGATCCAGCAATACCACTCTTAAAAATATACCCAAGAGATGCCCAATCATACTACAAAACCATTTGTTCGTTCAACTATGTTCAAAGCAGCATTATTTGTAATAGCCAGAACCTGGAAACAACCTAGATGTCCCTCAATGGAAGAATGGATAAAGAAGGTGTGGAGTATATACACATTAGAATACTACTTAGCAGTAAAAACAAATGACATCTTGAATTTTGTATGCAAATGGATGAAAATAGAAAACACTATCGTTAGTGAGGTAACCCAGTCACAAAAAAATGAATATGGTATGTACTTCTCATAAGTGGATTATAGCCATAAAGAATAAAGAATATTGATCCTATATTTTGTGATACTAGAGAAGCTAAATAAGAAGGTAAACCCAAAGAAAAACATATAGTTATCCTCCTGGATATTGGAAGTAGACAAGATTTCCAGGCAAAAGTTGGGAGCATGGGGGGGTGGGGGTAGGGTGGGGGTAATGGGAGATGGGGAGAAAGAAAGGAGAAGGGGAGAATGGGGAGAGCTTGGGGGAATGGGGTGGTTGGGATGGAGGAAGGGTGGATGTGGGAGCAGGGAAGTAAATATCTTAAATAAGGGAGCCATTTTAGGGTTGGTAAGAGACTTGATTCTAGAGGGGTTCCCAGGTGTCCAAGGAGATGTCCCCAGCTTGTTTCTTGGGCAGCTAAAGAGAGGGTGCCTGAACTGGCCTTATCTTATAGCCACACTGATGAATATCTTGCATATCACCATAGTACCTTCATCTGGCGATGGATGGAGATAGAGACAGAGACCCACATTGGAGCATTGGACTGAGCTCCCAAGATCCAAATGAGGAGCAGAAGGAGGGACAACATGAGCAAGGATGTCAGGGCCGTGAGGGGTGCGTCCACCCACTGAGACGGTGGGACTGATCCAATGGGAGCTCACCAAGGTCAGCTGGACTGAGACTGATGGAGCATGTGACCAAACTGGACTCTCTGAATGTGGTTGACAATGAGGGATGACTTAGAAGCCAAGGACAATGGCACTGAGTTTTGATTTTACTGCATGGAATGGCCTTCTGGGAGCCTAGTCTGTTTGGATGCTCACCTTCCTAGACCTGAATGGAGAGGGGAGTACCTTGGACTTCCCACAGGGCAGAACACCCTGACTTCTCTTAGGACTGGAGAGGGAGGGAAACGGGAGGAGAGGAGGAGGTGGAAATTTTTAATAAATAAATAAATAAATAATAATAAAAAAGACTAAGAGGAGATTTGCACTTTTTAAGGGGAGCCCTTAAAATGTTTTATTCAATATTGCACAGTATTTTTCTGAGCCCTAATATATTATTTCTGCTTATGCTGATAATTTTTGAAACAATGTTGTCAATTGTCCTGAAAGGAACACCGACAAGGTGGTGTGACCACTTTGTTCTATTGTTCTTGCAGAAAAATATGTAATGAAATGTAATACCTTCCTCCCTTTGGAGAGTAATGAAGAACAAAAGTAATTTGCTAGAAAAAGTCTTAATTAGATACATCAGAATCAATTGTACCTATTTCTGTGAAAGTGTGCAATTGTATGGATGATCACCAAGTCTCCAAGAAAAGTATGAAAAATGAATACTTTAAAAAAATAGTTTTATTGATTTCTCTTTCTTCCTTCTTAACTTCTGTCTGTTCAATGTGGCTTTGTTGTTGTGGCTTAATACTACATGCATGAGGTTTATAATATTAAATTAAATTAAAGACAAATCATAGTTTTATTATTAAGATGATTATTGTTATTTAAGGTACTATTAGGTGTGGATCATTTTTTTCATTTTTTATCTGCTGTTTTATTCCAAATTTCATGTGAAGCACACTTTCACATTGAAAATTGTTAAAAAATAAAAAAACATAAATTTCAATGCAAAAAAATCTTACCTTCTCCTCCTCTTGGGGCTTCATCTGGGTTGCATTTGACCTGACCTTAATGAATGGGGCACAAATCACTTAATAGGTTTGAAAATTGCCTCAGTACATTTAACAGTTAACCTCCATTTTACACTGATACAGACACATAAAACAATATGGGTCACAGCCAGAAAATAAAAGGAATTCAACAGAAAAAAAAGCTCAAAGAGTTCAGTTAAATACTAAATAAATGAGCTGAATATGCTTTACTCAAAATAATAGATACTAAAGACGAACGGATTTTTTAGAACTGGTTCAACGTCATTCTAACAATTAATGAAATCTGTTTAAATTTCGTTGTCATATCACCTGGGTTAGAATGGCATCATCAGGTTGATAGTCAGTAAGAAATGGCAGGGACACGACAGAGAAACTTGATCTTTCATGACCTATTGTTGATTAAGTTGCTAACTGATTCTGAAATCAGTATGATGTTTCTTAAAAGCTATTAGGACAAGTGCCCTTTTGTAAAACTACTCCAGAAATAAGTGCAAATCTAAAGGAACAGAGACATATGTTTATGAGCAATGTATGCATTTTCATTCAATTGTACAATACTCACAGCAGTTCACATAAGAAATGAATTTTAAACAATTCTCAGTGGATATAATTGTAAAGGAAAAAATGACACATAGACACAATAGAATTCTATTCCTCAAAAATTCATTTACAATTCTCTTAGGCAATATTAATTGTATTAGAAGCTATCTTATCAAGTGAAAATTGAGACAAAAACTAATTGCCATATTTTCTCACTTACACATCAAAGGCAAAAATGATTTCACAGCAGATAAAATAATACTGATTATTACAAGTTTGGAAAGATATGGGTAAGGAACAGACAGAGAATGGTTAACAAATACATGAGTATATCAGGTTAGATTGATTAACTTCTAGCATTCATTACTATGACTGACTAAAATGAATGACATAAACTCAAATAAATTTCAATCTTATTGACGGAAATGAATGGCAAATATTGAAAGTAGCACTTTGCCAAATCACCATGATCTGATCATTATACATTTTCTACATGTATTGAAATGTCTTCTTGTGTCAACGTCTAGTGCATTGGGATCCTGGGTAAGGGTCTCGTGCAAATCAGGACACAGGGCATGCAGAGTATGAACAACTGTATAAGAAGCTTTATTTTTCATGGACTTTTATATAGACTGAAAAGCATTACCTCAACCCTCAAACCCCCCTTACTCATGTAGATGATCATGAGATACTCTTACCTCACCCTGCATAAAACAATGTCTCAATAAAAAGCAGTATAAAAAATAAAAAGTACTATAAAGAAAAAAGTATAAAGAAGCAAAGCCCTTCCTTAACCTATTTCTGGTGGAGCATGATGAATTGAGCTCAAAAGCCACTAACTTATCAAAGGTACAGATTCTGACAGAACTTTGAGAAATGAGCAGAGAAAGTATATTTCCATCTATGCTTGGTTTGCCAAGAAGTCATTTCTCAACTTTGTCTCATCTGTCCCAGGAGAAGCCTGCACTCTAAGCCAGTTTTGTGTCTCCACATTCTTGTACTTTACAAATATGTATAACTTTTACTTGTCAATAACATTAATATTCCATATATTGTTATATATACAAGTATATATACATATTAATGGACACATATTTACAAATACACATATATGTTTCACATTTATGCAATATACAGATACAGAAAACACCCACACATTTTGTCCCAGATTTTGAAACATGAGAAATTGATGATAGAGTTGAGACAATTTTTCAAACATACATAAATACAGGAAAAAAGGTAATAAACACAAGATTAAATTTATTCCACATCATGCCATTCACTGAATTTGAAAGGATTAGTGAAGGGATAGTCAGGAATCCTGTTACAGTGATTTAACTGTAACATTCATTCAAAGAAGACAAAATATTTATAGAAAAGAAGTCATCCTACCTATGAGTTTCTTCAAGGCTTGCTTCATATCTTTGTTCCTTAAGCTGTAGATGAAGGGGTTCAGCATCTGTGTCACCACAGTGTACATCACCGATGCCGCTGCTGTTATCCTGCGAGAGTTAGTTACTGCTGAGCTAATACATACACCTAAACCTGTCCCATAGAATAAAGACACAACTGACAGATGAGACCCCGTGGTGGAAAAGGCTTTATATCTTCCTTGAACAGATGGTATTTTCAGGACAGAGGAGACAATTTCAGTGTAAGAGAAAATGATTCCAGCAAAAGTAATGCCACCAAATGTTAAACCTGCAATATATATCAGTATATTGTTGATGAATGTGCTAGAACAGGCCGCCTTGATAACCTGGGTAATTTCACAGAAGAAGTGGGGAATTTCCAGATCTTTGCAGAAGGACAGCCACAGCACCGTGAGGCTGAGAAGTAATGCATTTATAGTGCTACCAAGCAGGGAGAATAGGGTGAGTAGGCTACACATACGCCAGTTCATGGTGACTGTGTACCTCAAGGGGTAGCAAATGGCCACGTAGCGATCGTATGCCATCGCTGCAAGGAGGCAGCATTCCAGACTAGCAAAAAGCATGGCAAAGCAAGCCTGGGTAAGGCATCCTGCAAAGGTAATGCTTAGGTTCTGTTCTTGGATGTTCTCCAGCATCTTTGGGATTATTGTGGTGCTTGTACAGAGATCAGTCAAGGAGAGGTTGCAGATAAAATAGTACATGGGAGTATGGAGATGACAATCGGAAATAATGGACAAGATTATGAACAGATTCCCAATCATTGTGACCAGGTATATGAACAGAAACAGTCCAAACATGAAAGGTTGCAATTCTGCGTCACTTGAGAGGCCCAGGAGGAGAAAGTTAGTAACAGCTGTTTGGTTTGTGAATCCCATGGTTTTCAGATGCTGAAAAAAATAACAATGATGATGATATGGAAAGAAATGACCATCACTTTAAAATTCAAGATATGATTAATGAAGTAAACATTATTTTCTCTCTTTGCATTGATAATTCTATTCTCCATTCATATGCACATATGTTTCTATTTACTTCTCTCTCCTGTCTTTGTTACTTTTTTTACCACTTAATTTCCCCCTTTTCAATAATCTGATTTTTTAAAAATTTTATTTACTCATACCTTCTATTCTACCATAGCATACTAAAGAAAAAGAATAGCATGGTGCATTGGATGAGGATTTTTCATTGAAAAAAATTTAAAAAACTATGATCAGTGGGAATCAAAAAAGAAAAATATACTCAATATAAACTAATACAATTAATATAAAATAAGGTTTCAAGTTTAACGCATCTTATCTCAATTGTGACTCATAAAGATACACGTTGAAGTTTGTGATCTACTTCAGTGTATTCATAAATAATACCACAGAAACTGTGAATCTTAGCCATGATTCACTATAAAGGACGTGAGTCATTAAAGAACATTATTTTAAATAAAGTGTTGTATAAGATGCCTCTGACATTTACACTGTGGTTTTGTTTTCCCTTTGGCATGCCAAATTATACATTCCACCCATCCTCTTCTTGTCCTCATCTTGCAACCACTGAAAAGATTAACTTTAAAGCACTGGTACCAACGGAAAACATGAAGTCAAAAGCCTTCAGAAAGCTTGGGTGTCACCATGATTAAGTAGCACAGCTTCTTTCCCTACTGTAAGCCATGCTTCACGAGAAACACACATTTGGCAAAGACCCCACCTGTTGTACAGAACGGAAGTGATGGTCCCTGAGTCCAGAGGCAGTCATGCTGACTACTGACCTGAGCTTGAGTTCAGGTTGATATTTACAGCCTCTGTAGCTCCTTGGGGTTTTAACAATAAAATGTATTCATTAATAATTTTTTTTAGTATCATATGATTACATGGCAGCACAAATCCTTAAGGGATAGACCTACCTGATGAAACGTTGTCTTCAGGTGATTATCTCAGGCAGAGGGCCAGATAGGAACCATGTTCTTCTGTTCCATGGTTTTGTGCTGACATTCACTAACATATTGTGCCAACTTCAATGCCTCCTAATTTAATTTTAATACTTGTGATAACAGCAATGTGAATAGTTTGATTACATCTTAGTTTATAAATATCTTAACATATATATAAAGAATGAATTTCAGATATGTGAATATGATCACATCATTGAGTGGCACAAATGCAAAAATTGGGTTAACTATGGACTGGTATCTTATATGACTCAGAAAATTAAAATTCATATTTTTAAATTTTATTTTTCATTAAATAACATAATACACAGTATGTAATCATTTAAAAGTTGATAATTCATCCTTGGCATTTGGGTTTGGGGGTATACTTGATATAAATAAGATGCACATATTTATTTTATAAAATTCAACTTCTATCGATCATGATAGCCATGACAAAGTTTGGTTTATGAAGTTCATATATCAATATAAAATGAGACAAGAACATGCACAGCATTGTGCTAATTTGGATATACCTGAAAATATTTCTTATAGTATTAAGAAAAATATAAAGGAGTTGACTCTCAACCCAAAGCAATAATAGTTACTAGCTTTAGACCCATACATTGCCCAATTTGTAAGTAATACAGGGAAAATAATCAACAAATCATGTTCAGGTATAATAGTATAATATTTTAAATTGACTGAACATAATTAAACTCAAAATATACATTATTGATTTCATCGCACTTTCTTCAAATTTGAGCATGATTTAGAAATTTAAGCAAATATAAAATTCAAAACACCTTAATGCATTTAAATATATAGCAACAGAATGGGGAAAATCTAAAGAGAAATTGTGGGAAATGTAAAATTTTTACTAAGACATGTGGTTTTGAACAAATATTTTGCCATCAAGAAAAAATGTAATTTATTGAAAGTGAAAATTTTAAAATGCAATAACCTAATGATGCAATTTTATATTAAGAAAAACAAGAATAAAGTCATGCTTAAGTCAGTGAAAGTTCAAACATTGTTATAAGAAATGAAATTATATTTACAAATTATATATTACAAAAATGGATAGACTAGAAGGTACAATGAATGGGGCAACCCAGGCTCAGAGAGACAGAAAAAAAACTTTTCTTTTGCTTATTT
Source organism: Alexandromys fortis (assembly GCF_014885135.2). Taxonomy (NCBI): domain Eukaryota; kingdom Metazoa; phylum Chordata; class Mammalia; order Rodentia; family Cricetidae; genus Alexandromys; species Alexandromys fortis. The sequence continues at coordinate 470,706 of NW_026068295.1, forward strand.
ATTTGTTTATTTTTGTGAGTATATTTATTTTGGATGGAGGTTCAGGTCAATAGAAACCAAGAGGTAGGAAAGTAAAAATGAGAAATTTAAAGAGCCTTAAAGCCAGGGGGAGGGAGTTGGTAAAACACATGTGATATCAATGCAGGAGAAAGACAAAGTGGGGAAATGTTAACCTGCGTAGAACCAGTGAAAATAATATAAATATTTTATGATAAAATTAATTTTAAATAATTACAAACTTATATACCTGTATAAATAAATTCATGAATACAGATAAGAATCTGTGTGTAACACAGATCTTATAGCTTACAATATTTAAATTAGTTATATCAATAAATTACCTTTTTATCAAGCTACTTCAATAATAATGTGTTTCTTTTTATTTTAAATAATTCTGAAACATATAGGGAAAATTATGGAGTACTACAAAATATATGACTATGTAAGGACTTTCTGAGTAAGAAACACCTGAGGTTGCTAAGAAAATGAAACCAATAATTTATAAATGGCTCGGTATAAAAGAGAAAAGCTTTTTGTATGGCAAATGAAACTGTCAATCAAGTGTATAGGTACTTTAGATAATGAGAGAAAATCATTGCCATGTATGCATCTTACATAATATCAATATCAAGATTATACAAATACAAACTTAACATTAAGAATCAAACAAAAATAGACTATGATGTTGTGGTATGCACCTTTAATAACAGCACTCAGTGGAAAAAGACAGGTAGATTTCTATGTGTGTGAAGCCAGCGTAGTCTATATAAAATGAGTTCCAGGGTAGCTAAATCTATAGAGTTAGACTATGTCTCAAAAATGGGGAGGTATACTCCAGCCAGGGCAGCAGGTAGGCTAATTGAAGACCTTCACCTCTCCTTCAGCCACTCCAAAACAAATATTCCAGTCTCATCCACAGTTCTACAACAAAACATCTGTTGCAGCTGTACTTTGCTCCATCCTTCCCTCTTTAGGGGCTCCAACAAGTCTCTTAACCTCAGTTCACCACCTCCTTGTTTTAGCCCAGTCCCTTACTCTAGAAGGCACTTCATGGGAACCCACAGGCCATACTGGGCAGAGGAAAAGGCAGACTAATTTAGTTCTGTGCATCTTCCTCTGTTTCTCCAAATTTAATTCCTCAATTTCTTTCCGAGTTCTGCAACAGACCTGCCACAGACTTCCTTCTCCACCGACATCCATCTCCAGTGCTTCACAAAGAATTTCTTCTACATTTTCCCCCAACCCATTGCTTTGTCCCAGGCACAACTCCAGAAGGCACTCCCTGAAAGCCCACATGCCACTCTGACCACTGAAGAAAATAGGCTAAATGCAGACCTTCACATTGTCCTCCGTTCTTTCAAGTCTATAACCCCAGTCTTATTTCCTGCTCTGCAGCACACCTTCTGTTGTGGCATCTCCTTGCCTTTTTTTTTAAATTTTTTTATTATTATTGAAAAAATTTCCGCCTCCTCCCCACCTCCCTTCTTATTTAGCTTCTCTAGGATCACGAATTATAGGCTCAATGTCAAAACAACTTTGAGATACCATCTTACACCCGTCAGAATGGCTAAAATCAAAAACACCAATGATAGCCTTTGCTGGAGAGGTTGTGGAGTAAGGGGTACACTCATCCATTGCTGGTGGGAATGCAAACTTGTGCAACCACTTTGGAAATCAGTGTGGCGGTTTCTCAGGAAATTCGGGATCAACCTACCCCAGGATCCAGCAATACCACTCTTGGGAATATACCCAAGAGATGCCCTATCATACTACAAAAGCATTTGTTCAGCTATGTTCATAGCAGCATTATTTGTAATAGCCAGAACCTGGAAACAACATAGATGCCCTTCAATGGAAGAATGGATGGAGAAAGTGTGGAATATATGCATACTAGAGTACTACTCAGCGGTAAAAAACAATGACATCTTGAATTTTGCATGCAAATGGATGGAAATAGAAAACACTATCCTGAGTGAGGTAACCCAGGCCCAAAAAGATGAACATGGTATGTACCCATCTCCTTGCTTTTTATCCCGATTTCCAGAGGACTAACTGGGCATGGTAGTCTGTGGAAGTCTGTTTTCCCCCCTCTTGTGAAACCCTGTCATACTCCGACCCATTCCCATTCCTAAGTATCACTCAATCTCCACTCCTAAGTGTCAGGTTCCAGTACACAGAAAACCATGTCTTCAGCATTCCCACCCCACAGCACCCATGTTTATCAGGATCCCAGAAAATTTTTCTACCAAACACTACACAGCTTCCACACTCTTCTAAGAACCATAGAGGAAACAGAAACCAAGGAACAAAACACTCACCCAACAAACACAAAAACAGATATCAGAACCCAAAACTATAATCTTCCCGGTTCCAGATTTCTAGATGCCAGTATTAAAACATAAGAAAGAAAAACAACATCCAGGACAATATGTCTTCACATATTGTCAGCAACTTTACCATAGCAGGCCTTGAGTATTCTCATACAGCTGAAGCACAAGAAAAAAAATTTAAAACAGCATTTATGAATATGAGAGAGGTCTTCACAGAATAAATGAGCAAATATTTTAAAGAAATCTATGAAAACAGAAACAGTAGAGGGAAACAAATAAAATTGTTTAAGACCTGAAAGTGGAAATCAATAAAGAAAACCCAAATGAAGGGAAATCTGAAAGTGAAATATTTGCAAAGTTTAAATAAAGCCACAGAGGGAAGCTTCACCAACCGAATAAGAAGAGATGAAAGAGACAGGTAAATGTCAATCAAAATGACTCTGAGATTGCAATTTACTGTAGTCAGAATGGCTAAGATCAAAAACACTAATGACAGCTTATGCTGGAGAGTGTGTGGAGCAAGGGGAAGACTCCACCACTTCTGGTAGGAGTGCAAACTTTTACATCCACTTTGGAAATCAATATGGCAGGTTCTTAGTAAACTGGGAGTCAATCTACCTCAAGACCTAGCTCTACCACTCTTGGGGATATACCAAAGAACGCTCAATCATACCACAAGTACACTTGCTTAACTATATTCATAGTGCTATTATTTATAGCCAGAATCTGGTAACAACTTAATTCATCCTCAACTGAAAAATAAAGAAAACATGTTATATTTACACAATGTAGTATTACTCAGCTGTAAAAACAATAACATCATAAAATTTGAAGGCAAATGGATGAACTAGAAAAATTCATTCTGACTGAGTTAATCCAGACTCAGAAATACAAACATGGTGAACACTCACTCATAAGTAAATATTGGCTCTAAAGTAAAGGATAAACATGCTATAATCCACATACCCATAAACGCAAGCTAACAAAGAGGGCCCAAAGGAGAATGCATGATTTTGACACTACTGGGAACCCTGCCAATTTCTCAACAGAGGTGGAGGAGTAATGGATTGGGGAAAAGGGCAAAGGGAATGGGAAAGAGGGAATGGAAGCAGGGGAAATGGGAGGTTGTGTTTGTGATGTAAAATAAATTAAAAAAAATAACTAATAATGAAGTAAGAAGAGATGGAAGAGAGAATCGCAGGCATTTAAGACACCATAGGAAAAAAATGAATACCTTTGTCTGAAGGCGTAAGTCACAAACAAAGAAAGAAAGTCACAAAGAAAATGTTTAGTTTAAAAATGTCCTGTATAAAATATTCAGGAAATCTGGGATACTATGAAAAGGACAAATCTAAGAATAATAGAATTAAAGTATTCAATATAATTATTCATTAGAGAAATGCAAATTAAAATATTTCAAGACTCTAGCTCATCAATTAAAGTAGCTGTTACCCAGAAAATAAATGACAGACTTGAACAGATCTATAAACACAGAGAACACAAATAGAGTGCCAACTCAGATAAAGCAAGTAAACATTCCATTATAAGATCAAATTTAAGTACTATCTCCATACAAATGCAGCTGTACAGAAGGTACCAAAAGAAAAACTACAACCAGGAAAGGTTAACCAAACCCAAGAACACACAAGAAAGAAATGGTCTCAGAACAGGAAAATAAATCCACACTGCAACAACCTAACAATGGAAATCAGCAAACACTGCTCATTGATAGCTCACAGCATCAGTGTTGTTAATTCTCTAATAAAAAGACCCCAAATAACAGATTGGGACAAAGAACAAGTCTCCCCCTTTTTGATGCATCCAAGAAACACACATTAGCATAAAAACACATCACCTCATAGGTAAAAATGAGAAAAAGATATTCTAAGCAAAAGGCTCCAAGAAGCAGCAGGTGTAGCCAGTTTAATATATGATAAAATAGACTTCAAACCACAACCAATGACAAAAGATATGCAAGGACACCATATATTTTTCAAAGGAAAAACTCTCCAGGAAGATGTTGCAATTCTAATATCTATGCACCTGAGTTTATAATAGAAACACGGCTAAGGCTAAAATCATATATTGACACATAGTGATAGTGGGAGACTGCAATACCCACTTTGCCATTAGACAAGTCATTAAGAGAAAAATTAGAAAGAGAAATTTTGGAGCTAAATGCTGTCAAAAACAAAATGGTAACATATATTTCCAGAACATTTCACTCAAATATATAAGGATATACCTTCTCAGCACCTCTGGGCACTTTCTTTAAAGTTGGCCTCATACGTGAACACACAATAAGCCTCAATAGATATAAGAAAATTAAAATAACTCTGCATCATATTTGACCACCTCTGCTTAAAACTGAGTATCAACAGCAATCAAAAACAAGAGAAAGATTAAAACCTCATGGAAACTGAGACACTCACATTGAATGAATAGAACAAGACAGAAATTAAAACTTTATAAAACTAAATTAGTGTGAACACACAGCATACCTAAAGTAATGGAACACAATGAATTCAGTTTTAACAGAAGAGTTCATAGAACTAAACACATTGAAAAAATCTTATATTAGCAACCAAAAATAGATTCTTTTCTCATACAATACATCCCAACCACAGTTTCCCCCTTTTTTACTCCTCCCTCCTTGCCCCCACCTCTCCTGTCCCACAGATCCATTCTCTTCCATATTCTCTTCAGAAAAGAGCAGACCTACAAGGGATGACAGCTAAACAGGATGAAACAGTATACAATATTTAAGACGGATGTTAATAAGAAAACATGCTATATTTACACAATGTAGTATTATTCAGCTGTAAAAAAAACCAATAACATCATAAAATTTGAAGGCAAATGGATGAACTAGAAAAATTCATTCTGACTGAGTTAATCCAGACTCAGAAAGACAAACATGGTGAACACTCACTCATAAGTAAATATTGGCTCTAAAGTAAAGGATAAACAATCTTTAAGCAACTATGCAGCAAATGAGGACAATGACCTCAAAATGTAAATAATGTATAAGTATCTTGATCAGAGGTTAAAATGTACAGTGCAGTATAATAAATACATTCTAAAATTGTATCAATATACAAAATGTCTTAAGCAGCAGTAGAAGCATGCATGCATACAATATGACAAAATAAATTTGCCTAGGTGTATCAATACTGTAGACAGAAATAGGGACACATTCAATATAATTTAAATTTGTATCAATATGCAAGAATCCATAAATTGCCTATAAATAATAGCTCACAAGTATTCATTTTATTACACACTAGTATTATTAGTGTGAGTAAGCTCATACTAATCTATTATTCCATCCAATTTCCCTCTTTGTTTCAAAAGAGATTCCTGAGCCTACATAATTTTCACCCCAACCTAAACCTTATACCAGTTATAATCAACTCCTAAATGATGACCCTAATCCTGAGAACAAACTTTGTTGGGAGAGATGATGTTGTCTTCTAGAATTACTTCCAGCTGTCATGGGGGTGATATACTTTCTATGGTATCCTGTGAAAGTAAAATGATGGTGAAGTTCCAAGATTACTGCCTGGTATAATTGCAAATAGACTCTGAGTATTCAGTATTGTCTTTCTGAAGATCATATTTGGAGCTCTGGCCAGAACATTGTAAAAAGTTGCACCATTTCAGCTAATCAAGTTGGAACCATCTTGAGCAGCTGGTACTCAAAACAGGTCTTATAGTATTGCTATCAGCATCATAACGTCATACAAACCGGGAAGAATTGTTGTTGTGGGGCCCCATCTTCCTCCTGGAAACTTCAGAGATTACTGCAGAAAAATTCATTGCTCATTTTGGGAAATTTAAGCATTATTTATACAGACATATATTCCATGAAAGACATATGAAGAAAAGTAAAATATTACCTAAATTCTTTCCTCTTTCTGTCCCATACCAGATGGCCCTTGACATGAGAGAGAAACTCTGAATTACTTTGTAACAACATACTTGGATTTAGAGGACAGAGCCATTGTCATGACTATTATTATAGTAGGCATAACTATTATTATAGTATGTACACACACACACACACACATTCGGTGATTCTTATCCTCAAATGACCTGTCTTCCAAAGTCATAATTCTCTTTTCATGATAATCCTATCTGGTTAATTATTGTTTCCTCTTTAGGTATTTATATGTCCAGGGTCTCTTGACATTTTGAAGATGAGTATTTTCCTGCAAAGACAAGAACAGAACTTTGTCCCAACCCTTATGAGTTTTCCTTAAGACCTGTATGGTTGTCACCTATGTGGATGAACCATCATTTCTCCTCCTCAAGAGGTTTCTCTTTTTCAAAATGAATCTTTATTAATTTTGATGATATCATTGGCTGTTCTTCTCCTGTAGAAGCAAGAGTGAAGTCCCTTCCCCAAGTAGCACATCTCCTGTTTCCATTGTGAGGTCAACACTTCCTTGAAATACAATGGCTGATTTAATTCAGAAGTTCTTTCTATTATCCAATGTCTTTCTGCTGCTGTTGTTCATTTCTCATTAGTGTTAAGAAAATTCAAGGTTAATAAAGCACTATGCAATCTATTTCTGGGGGTATTTTCTATCTCCTTCTGTGTGTTTAGCATATCCTTTATAGCTCTATCTGATCTCTCTACAACTGCCTAACCTGTAGTATTGTAGTATTGTTTGGTGTACCTGTGATATACTTTATATTATAATAAGCAAAAAATATTTCATTTTTAGAGACATATGCTGGACCATTATCTATCTTTATTTGTGAAGGTATGCTCATGATGGCCCTAACTTTTAATAAATTTATGATTACTAAATCAGTCTTTTTTGAGCTCAAAGCAGTTGCCGATTAAAAAGTGTCAATGGTGTGGTATAAATATTTTAATTTTCCAATATCTGCAAAGTGGAAAACATGCATCTGTCAGATTTTATTCCTTTGAGTACCCTTTGGGTTACTCCCTGTAGGTAATGGTGTTTGGTTATAGAAAGAGCAATGAGGACATCTCTTTATAATCTCCTTAGCTTTTTGTCATGTAATAGGAAACTCTTTCTTTAAACCTTTGTTATTGACATGATGTTTCTTATGAAATTCTGAAAACTTCAGCACACTTCCAATCAATAATTGATCAATTTCTGCATTACCTTGTGCTAGAGGACTGAGAAGACTCATATGGGATTGGTTGTGTGTTATGTACATGAGATAGAGCCTATTCCTGTTTGTGTCTTGAATCTGTATGAATAATGAAGTTAATTATGTATCATCCTGTATAAATTCAGCAGTTTCAATATGCAAGACAACTCTTTCTGCATATTGTGAGTTAGTAACTATATTGAGAGATTCTTTAAAATTCCTTAGTACTTTGAGACTTGCATATAATTCTGCTTTCAGACAAAATTGTTAGGGCTTTGTTCCACCTTACTGGAATCTTCTGATTTGTAACCAGCCTTTCCTCATTTATTTACATCAGTATAGAACATATGGGCTCCAGTAAATGGTGTGTCACGTACAATGCATGGAAGGAACCAAGTAGTTTTCTTCATAAGGTTAACGCTATAACTTTTGGGATAAATGCCACTAATCTCTCCTAAAAATTAGAACAAGTTCTTTGCCAAGGTTCATTGTCTTCACATAATTTTTAATTTCATCAGTAGTAAAAGGCACTACAATCTCTGCTGGATCTATTCCTACTAGTTGACGATGTCTCAAATTTTCTTTTATGAGACCTTTTCTACATAAGTTTTTAATTTTTTACTTGGCTTATGTGGCAAACATATTCTAAGATAATATCTTCCCTTTCCATTAAAATTTCTGTAGGGGAAATTCTGGAAGGCAATATGACTAGAATACAATTAAGATTTAGATTCACCCTATGCACACATGACTCCTATAATTTTTCTTCAACAACAATCAATTTCTTTTCAGCTGCAGCTCTTATTTCCCTGGAACTATTTAAGAGTCTGTCCCCATTTATAGTGTTGTTCAAATGAACTATTAGGTCAGGTATTATCCCAACTCCTGTTCATAGACTGGAAATGTCTCCTAACAATCGTTGAAACTCGTTAATGGTCCGCAATCTGTATATCTTAATTTGTGCCTTTTGTGTTCTAATTTTCTGTAAACTTATTTTATAACCTAGGTAATTGACAGAGTCTCCTGTCTGTATTTTTTCAGGAGAAATATGTAATCTTCATTCTGGCAAAATTTTCTTTACTTCTTCAAATATTCTCTCTAAAGTACCTACATTTGAATTAGATATGTAATGTAAATTATAGATTTAGGAAATTGTTTACATATTATTTTCAATGGCTGGCTTACAAAGTATTTGCACAGGGTAGGACTATTGAGCATTCCCTGTGTTAAATGGTCCACTTGTATCTCTTACTAGGCTGAGAATTATTATATGTAGGCACTGTGAAGGCAAACTTTTCTCTATCCTTTCCTTGTAAAGGTATAGTGAAGAAACAGTCTTTTAAACCAGTAAGTATAAGAGACCATCCTTTTGGTAATAAAGAAGGCAGAGGAATTCCATATTGTAGAATTCCTGTAGGTTGAATTACTTTGTTAACAGCTCGTACATCTGTCATCATTTTCCATTTACCAGATTTCTTTTTAACAACAAATACAGGAGAATTCCAAGTGCTGGATGATTCTTCAATATGGTGAGCATCTAGTTGCTTCTGTACAAGCTGTTCTAAAGCTTGCAATTTGTCATTTGTTAACAGACACTGTTTGACCCATATTGGTTTCTTCATTAACCATTTTAAAGATAGGATTGTTGGTGCCTCTAAAGGTTTGCTAATTGTTTTGTGTTCTTGTACAGCCGGAATGGCTCGTGTATCTTATAATATCCTTCCCAGAAATATAAGTATTTGGGACTTCAGTAATGTTAATCTGGGTATTCCATTGCTGCAGCAGGTCATAACCCCATAAATTCACTGCAATATTAGCCACATATGGCCTCAGCCTTCCTCTTTTCCTTCTGGCCCTATGCATTCAACCTATCTGGGGCTTTGTTTCAATTGAGATATGTTTCTAATTCATAGGAATTGAACATCTGCTTCTTGAAAAGACCAATTTGGGTGCCCAAATTCTGGAGTAATAATATTCATATCCACACCAGTATCTATCAAACCCAGAATTACAATGCCATTTTATGTACTCTTAGCTTTTATCTATAAGGTTGATATTTTTATCTTTGCCATTCCCAGAGGAGACATTATTTCTAGGGATTCCTTATTTATAATCCCTTCTCAGATGTCCTTTTCTACCACAATTAAAACATTTGGCATTTTGATGCTTCCTCTTTCTTTTGGAAATTGCTTCTCCTACACAAGACTCAGTACTATAGTTAAATGTCTCAGTGGTCATTGTATGGAGGATCCATTCATTCATTGGTGCTGATCTAACCTATAAAGGCACAAGTATCTTTTTGAATTCTAAGTTGGCATTTTCAAAAGCCAGAGATCAATAAGTACATGTCTAGTTTCGGGTCTGTTACTCCTACTTTTACAGCCTCAGTTAATCTTTGTAAAATGTCACTAAAGGATTTTCTCTGGCCATGTTTAACCCTGGTATATGATTCAATTAGATTTCCTAGTTCTTAAATCCTGTCCCAAGAATTTAAGGCTGCTTTGTGGCATAGAGACAAGATTTGTTCATTATAAAATGCTTTAGCCTGTGCATCAGCATAAGTGCCCTTCTCAAGAATTTGATTTTGGGAAGCCCCAACATCTGCTTTTTCCTGTTGTTCTAAAATTTTTGCCTCTTCTCTCAAATAGCATTTCTAGGCAGTTGGGGCCCATATTCCTGGACTGCTTAAACTAACTGAAGCCATTTGTGTAAGGTAGCCTTAATGCCCGGAGCCTATGTTGTTACCATCTCTCTAACAAATATGGAATGCAAGCCATAAGATAATACTGCTTGCTTACTTTTTTTTTTAGATAATTCATTCCTATAGGTATCCATCTACCTGCTTTGGATCCTATTGGGCATTTAGAAGTTGATGCTTTTTCAGAGTTGGTTGCAGGGTAGGAAGCTAAAACCCTGGGTAAGTCATCTCTGACAACAACTGGTGATGTTGAATCTTGTCCTTGTGCCTTCTTTTCCTGCTCATCAGCTCCTATAATCTCCTCATTTTTTTCAAACCTTTGTACTACTGTCTTTTGTCAAGCCTGGATCTCCTGGCCTGTATATATTTCTAGTAATTTCATTGAGGCACCCAGCCTCTGGTCCTCATTCTATACATGTGGTTCCAAGGCATGAAGTTTTTCTTTTAAAGATAACATATTATCCTTGGATGTTATTTGGATAGTGTACAGATTGCCTTCCTGGAGAGATACTCTATCTACAAACCTTTTATAACTTTTTAATAGATATTGATTATCAAATTCAACAACATGAATTCTTTCAGATAATTTCTCAGTACCCTTTGACATGGATTGAATTTTGTCTGTCAAATTAAAGCTATCCTTTTCAACAGTATTAAATTAACTTTTGATTTTCAATGATATTAATCTTGTCTTCTAGCTGTCCATTATTAAACTGTAAATACTGTATCATTTCTAAAGTACATTCTTGGCTCTGTTATCAAACCATTTCTTAAGGATATAATATGAAAATGCTTAGTCCCAATATCCAATAAATGGCTATGTTGGAAAAACCATATAAGCCTTACAGAATACAATTCATAGTATAAGTAAAAAGTTTATTAAATTCTTGGATGGTAATACTGCCATTATACGACTTTCAAGTTTATTAACTTATTTATTAATCAAATAGTTAGCTTACTTATGAGATTTCAGTAAATTGTTGAAGGTATAATAATCTTTATTGTCCAGCAGGTTTCACAGTTTCAGCCACATGGCAAAGAGATACAATTGGCTGTGTTGTGACTGATGGTGACACAAACAGTCCTATGTACCACTTTGGTTTCCTGCCTTGGTGCCTGATTAAATACTGACAAATATGATTTGCTTCACAAATTAAAAGCAATGAAATCAATTCCATACAGGGAGCAAGGAGCCCAGAGTTCTAGAGCAGGGAACACAAACTGGAAGCTGCACAAGTCAATATGCATGGCAGGGAAAGTGGCACTGTGGGGAGAAACATTCACAAGCCTGGGAAATTTCCAAGTCACTGTGCTTAGCTCTGCTGTGCCATGGTTTTGAAAAAAAAAACTGCTTAGTATGTGAAATCAAGCCAGGTGGGCAGAGGTGGGAGACTTTCTCAGCCATGGACCTTTTGGGACTTTTAGACTTGTCTACCCAGTAGATGTGAAGTTGGGATCTACCTTGAGCACCAGATGAAGATGAATTAAAATGAAATCCTACACTAATTCAGAATTGAGTATAATAAAGGGTTATTTATTTAGGGGTAGACTCACAGATCACAGTCATCTGCATGAATGAGGAAACAGGAACAAGATCCAGCAGCAAGAAGAGAGAGGAGTGTGTACTTTAAATCGGCATTTATAGTATAAGAGTCCATGCCCAAATGGGCTGGTAACTTAAAGGCTACTGGGTGAAGGATTTCCTACAGCACAATATGACACATCAAAAGCATTTATGTCAAGGCTGGACAATGCACCCCAATAGAGGATAACAGTCTCAAGAGCAGGCAAAACAGTCAGAGATATACCCTCTCCTTCTGTTAGGAATTCTACAAAAGAAAACACCAAATTAATAGTCATAACATGTACAGAGAGGACCTGGTGTAGACCCACACAGGAACTGTGCTTGCCCTATCAGTCTATGAGGCCATGTGAGGCCTGTTTAGTTACTTTGGTGGGCCATATTCTCTTTGTGTTCTCCATCCCCTCTGACTCCTATGATCTATCCTGCTACTTTTCTGTGAGGTTCCCTGATCTCAAAGGGGAGTAATCCAATGTAGATTACCAATTTAGACCCTGTCTTTCTGCCGGTCTCTTCATTCAGTCCAACTAGCTACTGGAGGAAGCCCCTCTAATGATGAGACCTATAATATGATGATGATGAGCATATGGATTCATTATGCTGTATGAATACAGGATAATATTATTAGACATCATTTCAGTGATTTTTTTTTTCCAGTCATGTTTGGTTCTACTGTAGGTCTTACTAGGTCTCAGAGATATACAGTCTATGGGTCAGGGTCACCCAGGTGGTATAGGACATGGGCTCCCTCTTGTGGTGTGAGTCTCAAGTTACAACTAACATTGGTCAGCCACTCCCACAAATTCTAATTCTAAAAGTGTATGTATGTCTCTGAAGAAACTTGAGAAAGACTAGAAATAGAAATGTTGTCTATGATCATTATCGGTTGAACTGATATGGTCTAAAGGAAAATTTTACAAAATAAATTTAGCATTAAAATATATAAAACATTCTTTACAGAAATAGAAAAAATTGTGAGGGAAATAAAAACAATGCTGGAGAGGACTTGCATTCCAGATTTCAAGCTATATAACAGAGCTATAGTGACAAAAACTGTATGGTCCTGGCACAAAGATAGTAATGTAGATAAATAGAAAACAGTAGCAGTATAGAAGAGAGATATGTGTATGAGGGATGTATGTGAAGGAAGAAGTATATGGCTATGTGGAGAATGTAACTAATTGGGTGGAGAGGGGTGTGGCTGCATAAAGAAGAAGTATGAAGGCATATAGCTGCATGAAGAATGTGTGGAAAATGTAACTACATGAAATATATGTAACTGCATATAGAAATGTGTGACTGTGTAGAAAGTAGATGTAGCTGGGGGAGAGAGATGTAACTGTGTTTAAATATGTATAACTGTTCAGGAGAGGTATATGTATGTAAAGAGAGATATGTAATTGCATGAAAAGTGATGTAACTGTGTAGAAAATTTGTCAAAAAAAAGAGAGATTATTCAAGATGAAGTAAAAGAGAAAGTTAGCATCAGGAAAGCGTGTGATTTTCCCCCTTTTCTTAAGTTACTACCAGAAAGCATGTGTTTCCTTATTTACCCACAAATAGAAAAGTCTAACCCAAAGGTAGAGAAAAAATATTTTCCTAAGTTTGTCGTTGTTCTCAGAAGGCATTCTTTATGCTACCCTGGGTGCAGACCTGAGAATTTGCCTTCTGGGCTTCAACAGATAAGGACACATGATTTCTAGATATATGCCTGACAGAAAATTTATATCCAAATCATATAAAGAACTCAACAATGAGTCAATAAATGACTTAATGAAAAAAGAGCTAGACAGTTCAATAGATAATTTTCAATAGAAGAAAAAAACAGCTAATATTCATGTCAAAAGTGTTTTTCATTTTGAACAATTAGGGAGATGACAATAAAATATCTCTGATATTTCATCTCACCAAAGTCATAATGATTAAGATCAACAAATAAAATGGCATCAAATGCTGGTGAGATGTGAGGAAAAAAGAAATCTCATTATTTGTTGACAGTAATGCAAACTAATACAGCCATTCTCAAAATCACTGAAGAATCCTCTGAAAGCTACAAATATATCCACAATGAGACCCAGGTGTCTCACTTCTTGACATGTGTTCAAAGGACTCAAAATAGTACTTCACAAGAATCTGCTTCATTTTGTCAGTTACTGTTCTATTACCAAAAGCTAGGAAATACAAACTACCCCCATACCCTTCAACTGGTGAATGGATAATGAAAATGTTGTACGTATATACTATTAAATACCTTTCATTAATGAAGAAAAATTAAATTGTGAAGTGTGCAGGTTTATCAACAGAACTAGATAATATTTTCAGTGACATAACAGGCCCAGAAAAATAAATGCTGTATGGTCTCTTTTTCTGTAGTTTCTAGCTCAAAATCTTCATACATGCATATATAACCAATAATAAACTGCCAAAATGTGAAAATAAATTAAACAGAAGTAAAAAAAAAAATCTGCGGGGCAATGATGGTGTGTCTTTAATCTCAGCACTAGGGAGGCATAGGTAGATGTGAGTTCAAGGCCAGCCTGGTCTACAAGATCTTGTACCAGAACATGCTCCAAAGCTACAGAAAAACCCTGCCTCAAAAAAAAAAAAAGTTAAAAATCTACATTGGCAGGAGGTGGAGGGTTTGAGAAGAGATCTATAAAACACTGGAGGGAAGTAGCTGAATAAAAGTGATATGCAGGGAGAAAGGGAAAATATGTGTGGAATATTTAATGGAAAGCTATAATGAATGCCAGTACAGAAAGAGAAAGAATGAAGAGCTATAAATAAAAATAAGACTTATTGAAAAAGTCTTAAGGGATCATCTGTTATTTATCTAAACTTACATGATAGATATATGTGTGTACATATCTACAGAGTTTAAATAAAATTATAACACTTGGGATAATCATAATCTTACCTGGGAGACATATACTATCTAACAAAAATCCAATTGTCAGACCTAAAAATTCTCTTTTGAGAGATTGGTAAGGGGAATCCAAGTACACTTAAAGTAATATAGACTACTTTTGTTTTCCTTTTGTTGCCTTCAAGAAGTAGAAGGAAGATGGAGAGATGGCTCAGTGGTTAAGAGCATTGCCTGCTCTTCCAAAGGTCCGGAGTTCAATTCCGAGCAACCACATGGTGGCTCACAACCATCTGAAATGAGATCTGATGCCCTCTTCTGGCCTGCAAGCAGGCACACAACAGAATAATAAAAAACATAATAAATAAATAAATAAACAAATAAATAAATAAATAAATAAATATTTAAAAAAAAAAATAGAAGGAAGTGTTGAAGGAGCTGCAGGTTGCATTCCTGCCACCCCAGCTCCTGGCCGCCTGGCTGGCTTATACCCCGAAATAACAACACACAAACTGTATTCATTTAAACACTGCCTGGCCCATTTCTATTAATGTGTGTATCACTGAGGTGCGCTTACCGGGAAGATTCTAGCCTACGTCCATCCTGGGTCAGAGCTTCATCGCGTCTGCTTGGGAGAGTGGAGCATGGCATCTGAGCTCACTTCCTCTTCCTCCCAGCATTCTGTTCTGTTTACTCCACCCACCTATGATCTAACCTATAAAATGAGCCAAGGCAGTTTATTTATTAGCCAATGAACTTCCTCAATCAAAGAAGTTCCTATTAATGAAGACATCAGGTACTTTGGACACAGGGCTAGAAGGAACCAGGTTGCTCTCTGTAAGCTAGTACCAGAAGGTGCTATGTATGCTGTAAGGGAGGGAAGCAAGTCAAATGTCCTAGTCAACTGTGATACATCTGAACCAAAACATTAATGCAAGTTATCCACAAAGGTTCAGTAAGAGAATAAACACTTTGGTGGCAAACAACCTGCAGTCTACTTGGATATAAGACCTACTCAAAAAGACTGAAGCCATGGCTGGTACCAAAAGTCTAGTCGACATTCTTATGACTTCTGAGGTTACAGATACCAGAAAAAAAAAAACTTAATACTGTCACTTTTCTAAATTAGTATGATTCCTAACTGCTTTTTAAATGTTTCGCCTTATAACTACAGACACATGTACCTTTACAGCATCACCATCATCACAGCTTCCTTTCTCAGAAGATGGAGACTGTTACAAAGCCAAACACAGATAACAAGGCAATCAGATTCCTGTGAGTTCGAGGCCAACCTGGTCTATAAGAGCTAGCTCCAGGACAGGCTCCATAGCTATGGAGAAACCCTGTCTCGAAAAAACAAAAAACAAAAAAAGGTTGGCCTGTGGGGATTTTGTTGTGATATTTTTTATCAGGTGGGGTGGCTCATTGACTTAGAGGGGCCCAGTCCACTGTACACAGTAAGTACCATTCCCAGGCAGCAGCTGGTCCTGGGTTGTTTTAACTTCACTTACCCCAAGTTGCTTTCAGTCACAAGATAACACAGAAAGGAGAAGCAAAGCAGACACCAGGCAAGCCCTCTACCTAGAGCTACACCTCCAGTCCTGAGGCAGCTCTTAAACCTAATATTTATGAATAGTGGGAGCTATGGAGATGGCTCAGCCACAAAGTGCTCTTGTGAGGACTTGAATTTGGTTCATGGAGCCTCAATTAAAGAAGAAGTCAGGCCGGACAGACCATGCTTATAAAACCAGCCCTGGAGAGGCAGATTCTGAGAGCTTGCAGCCACACCCACATGTCAAGTTCCAGATCCATAAGAGATCCTGCCTCAAAGAATAAGTAAGGGACTGAAGAAATGGCTCAATAGCACTTACTGCTGTTGTAATCGATGCAGGTTCAGTTCCCAGCACCCAGCGTGGCTCACAGTAATTCATAACCCGAGTTCCAAGGGATCCAACATAGTGCATATGCGGAGAAAACATTCATCCACATAAATTCTTTAAAACCAACAGGCCAGGCCATGATACCGCAAGGCCTTTAATCCCAGCACTCTGGAGACAGAGGCAGGTGGATCTCTGTGGGTTCAAGCTAGT
>NW_026068295.1:491665-496332 GCF_014885135.2 Alexandromys fortis
CCAAGTCCCAAATCTTGATAGTTCTGTCGGCAGAGCCAGTAACGAACCACTGATTGCCAGGTTCCACAGCAATGCACCGAACCCAGCCAAGATGCCCACTGATAACCCTATAGAGTTTCCACGGTGGGTGCCACTGGGGTTTGGGCATTGTAGGGGCTTTTTGAGCCATTGGTGCAGAGTTCTTGGTATTGCCGGCCTCCATGATCACAGAGTTCACCGCTGTGGCCTGGGAACGGTCAGAAGCTCCTGGGTGTCGGTACTCACTCCCAGCAGGTCCAGGACCATTGGCATCAGCTCTGGCCTGATTCGGCAGCGCCACAGCTAAGGGCTGTGCTGCTGACTCACTGGGCATTCTCTGGGCCTTGGTGGCGGCGGTCAGGGCAACACCGGGTCCTGGCGGGAATGGATGTGTACCTGTCACCAGGTATTCAACATCTTGTCCTTGATTGGCAGGATACTGTTTATGGGGATCTGACTCTGCCGCGTTCTGAGGTTCCTTCTCCTTAAGGTTCTCTTTAGAAGTGGGCATATGCAAGAAAGGACTATACTCATTACGAAGCTTGATTGCCATCTTCCGCTTGTGGCTCACTTCATCCAAAACCACAGGTTTTCCATTATCAGCTACAAACATGTCGTGGGTCCTCTTTAGTGACCTGAACACCAGTGTGTGTACAGAATGCTTCTGGACCTCCTCCACCAGAGTCGCCGTGGCTCAGCCCGCTCCTCCAGCAGCCGACTAACTCGACACAGAATTCGCCGCCACTATTCTACCTTAAAGCTTTTTGAAATGAAAATTTTAAGTCCGAGTATGGTGGCGATCCTGCCTCCAGGAATCCTCAGAATGAGACTGGCTGAGAGCCTTCTCCTCCTGTCTTATATCCCTCTCTAGGTCTGGGATTAAAGGCGTGCCCCACTCCGCCCAGTTTCTGTGACAAACTAGTCTGGCTACTTGGATTAAAGGTGTGTGATGTCACTGCCTGGTGTGTGTGGCTGACCAGGGTGGTTGTTATGCACTTTGATTTTCAGGCAAGCTTGATTTACTAAAACACAAATGAAATACCAGTACAATAAGCAGTCTGACAGTGTGACCGCCTAGATCTAGTGCCCACCAGGGTACCACATGCTCCTCTGCTATCTGATCAAGACTGCCTCAGACCAGCATCTGAACCCATTCTACTCACCACAACGGGGAAATCATTGCTTTCCAAGTTCACCTGAACTTGGAGTCAAAAGTGTATCTATAAATGTCAGAAATCAGAGGCAGAGTAGGCTGCCTCGGATGCACGGTTCATCTAGCTCATCCTTACAGTCCTTACAGTCCTTACAAATTACTCCACATGACTTTGGGGCCCCGCTTACTATGTTCTTAAAACTTTGTTTTTCATGGCTGTCGATAGTGAACGTGGCCAGGTGGTGGTGGCACATGCCCTTGAAACCAGCACTCAAGAGGGGGGCAGAGGCAGGTGGATCATTGTGAGTTCAAGGCCAGCCTGGTCTGCAAGAGCTAGTTCCAGGACAGGTGCTACCACATTCCTCATTATATCACTCATTGCAGTTGGGGACAGAAGCAGGTACTCAGTGAGAAGCACCTGTGCATGGGCACATACAAACCAGGCCTGTGCGTCCTTTCCAGGATGTCCAGGGCCTGGTTTTATGCTCATCACACTCTCGCTAATGGTTGGTTTGTCATTTTAATTCCTCTTAGAACTTCAGAACACCCTCTCTAGCCTGGCACCGAGCAGCTCCCAGTCCCATGCCCACAGCCTTGGGCGAGAGGATCTCTTCCTTCAGGGCCCAATGTCTTGCTGAGTGACCTGTAAGGACTTCTCAGAAGGATGAGCTAGATGAAGCATCCACCCAAGGTATTCTTCTCATCCCCTCTGCTATCTCCCCTCTTTCCGGAGGCATCTCCCTGTCCAGCCATTCCTGCTCCTCAGCTAATTTCAAATAAAGTGGCTTGGTCTACCTGGTGTGTTTTTTATGTGTCTTCACCCACATGAGATCGATTCTGCCGGACAGTTCCTTCTCACCCAACTGCTCCCTGTGAACTCTGCCTCTGATTTCTGACATTGATAGATACACGTTTGACTCCATGTTCAGGTGAACTTGGAAAGCAATGATTTCCCCTGTTACGGTGAGTAAATGGGTTCAGGTGTTGGTCTAAAGCAGTATTGATGAGATTGCAGAGGAGCGTGTGGTACCCTGGTGGGCACTAGTTCTAGGCAGTCACACTGTCAGACTGCTCAGTGTAATGAGATTTCATTTCTATTTTAGTAAATAAAGCTTGCCTAAAGATCAGAGTGTAAACCAATCACCATGGTAGCCTCACTGACCAGCCAGTGGCATCTCACACCTTTAATCCAAGTAGCCAGACTAGTTTGCTATAGAAACCAATCGGTAGTGGTGCACGCCCTTAATCCCTGCTCTAGAGAGGAATATAAGACGGGAGGGAGACAGCTCTCAGCCAGTTTCATTCTGAGGAGTCTGGAGGCAGGTCGCTATACTAGGACTGACAGAGAGGTATGTTGTAGTGGCTAGCTGCTTTGCTTTTCTGGTCATCATGTTGAACCCCAATATCTGTGTCTGTGTTTTTATTAATTGTGCTACAGCTTATTGAGACTTACTCCAAATTCTCTACACCTCCTCACCCTTAGCATCCCATCCTGTATGGTTGCAGCAGGCTTCTCAGTTTCTCTGAAATTGAGTCATCTTCAAAAACAGAGACAACCCCAAACCTTCCTTTTTCTCTTAAACTGTGTTGTTTTTATTTTTTTTGTTGTTTGTTTTTGGGACAGTATTTCTCTGTGTGACAGCCCTAGCTGTCCTAGAACTCGCTTTGTTGCCCAGGCAGGAATCTAATTCACAGAGATCCGCCAGCCTCTGCCTCCCGGGTACTGGAATTAAGGCATGCGCCACCACCACCCGGCCTTTCTTTTTTTCTTAAATAAAGTAAATATGCTTCCTATACATTATTTTTTTACTTTAAACCTATGACTTGTGTAAGTTAAACTCTTTTAAAAGTTCCCATAGTGCTTTTGCGACGTTAGTGTAGGATAGAAATATTCTATGGACCGAAATCGGGAGTGGAACAGCAGAATAGTCTGAGAATCTGCAGGCTTGGCTTGTGTATTGGTTTGCTGTCTATTTTCTGGACGGCTTTGTTTGTGTTTTCTTGGCTTACACATGCCAAATAACTCTTATGTTAGCAACAGACTTAAGAAAAAGACTGAAAATTTTCATTTTAAAAATGTTTTAAGCCAGGGCTTGAGGGGTGAACATCTTTAATCCCACTATTTAGGAGGCCAAGACAGGCGTATCTCTGTGATTTGGAGGGCATCCTGGTCTACATGGACCTGGAGACCCTGACTCAAAAAATAAAAAGGAAAACAAAATTTAGAGTGTAAGAAAATACAATACGCAGAAAAAGTATTTGTCCAATACCAAAGAAACCTGAGACCTGAGAGTCTCATCGTAATGATTTTATTTTAAAATTAATCTTATTCCTTTTGAGACAGTGTCTTGTATTATTTGCATTGCACTGTATTGAACTTTTAAAAATTTGCAGGTTGGCCTGCTGCTGCTCACGCTCCTCACCTCTCTGTGGACTCGGAATCCTGGGGGCCACGGCCACGATGGCGACTCTGGGCTGCGCGCGGAAGCAGGTGCTCAAAGAGGAGGACATGACCAAAGTGGAGTTCGAGAGCAGCGAGGAGGTAGATGTGACACCCACGTTCGACACCATGGGCCTGCGGGAGGACCTACTGCGCGGCCTCTACGCCTACGGGTTTGAGAAGCCTTCGGCAATCCAGCAGCGCGCTATGAAGCAGATCATTAAGGGGAGAGATGTCATAGCACAGTCTCAGTCTGGCACCGGCAAGACGGCCACCTTCAGCATTTCAGTCCTCCAGTGCTTGGATATCCAGGTTCGAGAAACCCAGGCTTTGATCTTGGCTCCAACGAGAGAGTTAGCTGTACAGATTCAGAAGGGTTTGCTGGCTCTGGGGGACTACATGAATGTACAGTGCCACGCCTGCATTGGGGGCACCAATGTTGGGAAGGACATCCGGAAGCTGGAATATGGGCAACATGTTGTGGCAGGCACCCCGGGACGTGTCTTTGATATGATTCGCCGTAGAAGTTTAAGGACACGGGCGATCAAGATGTTGGTTTTGGATGAGGCTGATGAGATGCTGAACAAAGGTTTCAAGGAGCAGATCTACGATGTCTACAGGCACCTGCCGCCAGCCACACAGGTGGTGCTCATCAGTGCCACATTGCCTCACGAGATCCTGGAGATGACCAACAAGTTTATGACCGACCCCATCCGCATCTTGGTGAAGCGTGATGAATTGACTCTGGAAGGCATCAAGCAGTTCTTCGTGGCGGTGGAAAGAGAGGAGTGGAAATTTGACACTCTGTGTGACCTCTACGACACGCTGACCATTACCCAGGCTGTCATCTTCTGCAACACCAAGAGGAAGGTTGACTGGCTGACAGAGAAGATGAGAGAAGCCAACTTCACTGTGTCATCCACACACGGGGACATGCCCCAGAAGGAGCGCCAGTCCATCGTGAAGGAGTTCCGCTCAGGTGCCAGCCGAGTGCTCATTTCTACAGATGTCTGGGCTCGCGGCCTGGATGTCCCTCAGGTGTCCCTCGTCATTAAC
>NW_026068296.1:0-1978 GCF_014885135.2 Alexandromys fortis
GTTTTTTTTCCTTTCAGTTAGTTTGTATGGTTGATTACATTTATTGATTTTCATATTTTGAACCATCTCTGCATCTCTGGGATGAAGCCTACTTGGTTGTGGAGGATCAAGGTTTGATATATTTTGGATGACTTTTTTTTGATACTTGGATTCAAGTATTTTATTATTTTTTTGTACCTATGTCCATGAGGGAGACTATGTCCATGGTCTGTAATTCTCTTTCTTTATTGTGTCTATATATGATTTGGGTACAGCCTAAATGAGGCTCATAAAACAAGGGCAAAGATCCTTCTGTTTCTATTTTGTGGAATAATTTGGGAAATATTGATGTTAATTTTCTCTTGAAAGGCTGGTAGAATTCTTCACTAAAACCACATTGCCTGGAGCTGTTTTTGACTGGGACACTTAACAACTGCTTTTATTTCATGAGGGTTATAAGTCTTCTTAAATTGATTGTCTGGACTTGATTTAACTTTGGTAAATGGTATATATTGAGAAAACTATCCATTTCTTTTAGATTTTAAATTTTGTTGGAGTACATTTTTTGTTTTGTTTTGTTTTTTGAGACAGGGTTTCTGTGTGTAACAGCCCTAGCTATTCTGGAGCTCACTCTGTAGACCAGGCTGACCTCAAAGTCACAGAGATCCATCTGCTTCTGCCTCCCGAGTGCTGGGATTAAAGGCATGTGCCCCCAGGAGTACACTTTTTTAAAGTATGTCTTTGTGAGTCTCTGGACTTTCTTGGTGTCTGTTGTTATGTCCCCTTTTTTTGTTTCTGATTTTGTTAATTTAGATCTTTTCTCACCACCTTTTAGTCAGTTTCAAAAGGGTTTGTCTATCTTGCTGATTTTTTCAATGAACCAACTCATTGATTTTTTTTGTATTGTTCTCTTTGTTTCTATTTTATATATTTCAGACCTGAGTCTTGCTATTTCTTGCTGTCTGTTCCTATTTGGTTTGATCATTTCTTTTGTTCTAGATCTTTAAGGTTTGTTGTTAAGTTGCTAGTATGAGCTCTCAGCTTTTTTTTTTAATGTAGACACTTAGTGCTATAAAATGGCCTCTTAGAATGGCCACTTTCATTGTCTTCTGTAAGTTTGGGTGTGTTGTGTATGTATTTTCATTGAATTCTAGAAAGTTTTTGATTTCTTTCTTTATTTTTGTCTTGATCAATTTTTCATTCAGTAGGGAGTTGCTCAGTTTCCATGAGTTTGTATACTTTCTGTTGTTAATATCCAGCTTTAACCTGTGGTTGTCAGATAGGATGCAGGGAGGTATTCAAGTTTTCTTGTATTTATTGAGACTTGCTTTGTGTCCACTATGCAGTCAGTTTTGGAGAAAGTTCCATGAGGTGCAGAGAACATAACATTTTTTTTGTATTTGGATGAAATGTTTTATAAATATCCGTTAGCTCCATTTGATTTAATAACATCTGTTAATTCCAGCATTTCTCTGTTTAGTTTTTGTCTGGATGATCTGTCCATTGGTGAGAGTGGGGTATTGAAGTCTCCCACTATCAGTGTTTGAGGGTCAATTTAAGCAGTTTCTTTTACAAACTTGGGTGCCCTTGTGTTTGGGTCACAGATGTTTTAAGAACAGAAATGTCCTCCTGGTGGATTTTTCCTTTGATGAGTATATAGTATCCTTTCCTATCTCTTCTGATTAGTTTGGTTTGAAATATATTTTGTCAGATATTACAATGGCTAAAACAACTTACTTCTTAGGTTCATTTGCTTGGAATATCTTTTTCCAAACCTTTACCCTAAGGTAAAATGTCTGTCTTTGAAATTGAGGTGTGTTTCTTAAATGAAGTAGAAGGATGAATGCTGTTTTCACTTACATTCTGTTAGTCTTTTTTTTTTAATTGGGGAATTGAAACCATTGATATTAAGAAATATCAATGACCAATAGTTGTTCACTTGTGTTATTTTGTTGTTCTCTCTCTCTCTCTCTCTCTCTCTCTCTCTCTCTCTCTCTCT